>NW_024537513.1:0-98577 GCF_016647745.1 Suillus plorans
TTCTTGAGAAGACAAGTGTGTTCGACCCTAAAGGGGAAGCGAGTGCAGCAAGGTTCTAGAAGTAGGTGCTGAAGGCGCTACTGGTCGGCCAATGCGAAGCGCGAGAAAGCGCGCAGGTACGCGCGAGGCGCGGGAAAGCGAAGGTACGCGCGAGGCGCGGGAAGCGCGCGCGCGTGAGCGGAGACAAGTGAGAGTAAGTGTGAGTTTGCTTAAGTGGTGATTAGATGAATAACAAGAGATACGAGCGCGAGGTGTCAAAGAATAGATTGAACTATATTCTCTAGGTGGTAAGTGGGTAAGTGGGAGCTAAAGTCCCTCTCCTCGTGGTCCGTGATGCTGGCGCTTATATGGCGCCTAAGCGCTGTCATGCGGAGCCGACTCGCTACCGAGTAAGGTATGTAAAGATATATGTATGTAAGTAAGGGTCCATGATAAAAATAGAGGTGGAACGATATGTAAATAAGAGAAATGGGAATATACGCACTAGAGAGCTTGGTGGACAGTGGATGGATGCTTCTGGATGGCTGGCGCTATAGGGCGCTCAAGCGCGGGAAAGCGCGCGCGCGTATACATCGCAAAGTGCGGGAATGGTGCGCGCATGGCGCGCGTTGTGCGGGAAAGCTGCGCCTCATATAGGAATAGCTGCAGGTAGCATACAGAGTGATGCTGCAAGTCGTGCTGTGTACTCCCTAGTGGAAAGTGCCATATCACACCATGCGAGGCACGAGTCTCTACATCGGGCAGTCACCAGAAATCGGAGACTGAGGTCCAGCGACTCATCAGTGATGTTCTCCAGGCTGACGATTTTGATATTAAGCATCTTGAGGGATTTTCGGTGAAGAAGAACTTGAAAGAATTGGATAAAGATAAGGGCGAGGAGAAAGTCACCTTCCCAGATGACTGGATCGAGACCGATGTCACCATCGACATCCCTACGAGATCAAGGGAGGAAAGACCAAAGGTGTATAGTATTTCCGGATTCCATTATCGCCCTCTTGTTGAAGTGATCCGCGCGGCATTTACAGACATCCAAGCAGGCGCATTCCATCTACTGCCTTTCAAACGGTTATGGAAGGATCCAATGGACGATCACCAGGAGCGAATATTCGATGAGCTCTATGCTTCTGATACCTGGCTAGAAGCTCAGGACGATCTCCAGAAGTTGCCCAAAGAGCCTGGCTGTACATTAGAACACGTCATAGCGGGTCTTATGTTCTTTTCTGATGCCACTCACCTAGCAAATTTTGGAACTGCTAAGGCTTGGCCGCTCTGCTTGTATTTCGGCAATCTGACGAAGTACGCACGATCATTACCTCAATCGGGAGCATGCCATCTAGTAGGATTTTTACCTTCGGTGAGTCCTCCTGATTTGATTCTCGACTATTAACATGAACAGTTTTTGTTAGCTTCCCGACAGCATTAAAGATGTATTAAGCAACCTGTCCGGTATATCAAAGACTGGCATGGCCTCACTTCATACGCACTGCCATAGGGAGTTATTTCATGCATGCTGGGAAATCTTACTTGATGAAGGATTCCTTCGAGCATACCGCCACAGTATCATTCTGACTTGTCCGGATGGAATCCTGCGGAGAGTATTTCCAAGAATATTTACCTATTCTGCTGATTATCCAGAGAAGTACAGCCATCCTTTTCCCTAATTTAAACCGTTAGATCATTCGTCACTTTTCAGGGTTTTAATCGCAACCATCAAGGATATGGGCACATGCGCATGTCCTCGCTGTCTCACACCAAAAAAATTGTTTGGTTCCCTCGGTTTACTTAAGGACATGAAAAATCGTATAGCTACACTTCGAGTATACGCTACAATGAAAGTCGACAAAGCACACGAGTTTATCTACCGGTGGGGAAACACTATACTCGGTTCAAAGGTTGAAAATGCTCTTGGAGAGGGTTCCTGGGTACCCACCATCGTAAGCGCAAACAGTTCCTCACGACTTGTGATTAGCTGAGATCGGTTCCCCTAGAATCAATTTGCCAAGAAGCTTGGGCCGCTCGGCCTTGACCCATTTCGCATGCTCATTGTTGACCTTATGCACGAGTGCGAATTGGGTACTTGGAAGGCGCTGTTTACGCACCTTGTACGGCTTCTTTATGCTCTTCCTGGGGGTAGCCAGCTGGTGGCTACTCTTGACAGCAGGTTCGCGAATTCATAGAGTGCTGTCACTATTTACTAATGAGTCGTCGACTCTCAATATTACCGTAGATTTCGCCAGGTCCTCACGTTTGGCAATGGCGTGATTCGAAAATTTGCGAACAACACATCCGAGATGAAACGATTAGCGGCGCGTGACTTTGAAGATATCTTACAGGTTATTCCGTCTTTCGTTTTTTCTTAGACTAACTGACATGTTCCCCAAGTGTTCTATTCCAGTTTTTGAAGGGTTGTTTCCACCAGACCACGATGCAATCGTGCAGTCTCTGTTGTATCGATTCGCACAGTGGCATGCAATCGCTAAACTTAGAATTCATACAGAGTCTACGGTTACTTTTTTTGACGAGATATTCAAGAAGCTCTGTCAGAACTTGCGGAAGTTTCAACGCAACACGTGTGCTGCCTTCAATACCATCGAATTACCGAAAGAAAAAGCGGCTCGCCAACGAAGACTTGCTCAGCACTCAGAGCCTGGTACCACCTCTCCAGAAGTAAATGGATCGAGGGTAAAGAAGTTCAATCTTGGTACTTACAAGTTTTATGCAATGGGGGATTATGTTAGAACCATTAAGCTTTTCGGAACAACAGATTCTTTCACCACTCAAATAGTATGTGCCTGTTTTATTTACACTATCCACCTGATGTTCAGTTTGGCCAGGGAGAGCTTGCACACCGAGCCCTAAAGGCATTTTACCCGCTAACCAGTAAACTAGACACCCCAGCACAGTTAGCTAAACACGAGCGGAGGCGCCGTGTACTTCGATGTGTTGCAGAATTTGGAGGCACGTCATTCTCCTCTGATAGCCAATCGCCTGCCGAAGCCCCGCCTTTGGTGCTCTCTCGAAACCATCACCACATCGCGAATACTAAAAGCAATCCAGTCAACCTATTCCCCTTCCTTCGAGAACACGATGGCGACCCAGCAGTTAAGGTAGGCATGATATTGCAGTTGGAACACTTTTCTCACAATAGTCGTCAGAATTTCATTCCAAGGCTGAAGGACTACATCCTTTACAGGCTGCGCAAGCTTGACACCAGTTGTTGCGACCACGTCTTCACAGATGAAGAACACAACTCGGTAGTCATCCCTAATAACACTATCTACTCAGTCCAAACCATGCAGGTGTATTACACTACATACGACCTCAGACGCAAATATGATACAATCAACCCTAGGACCCACGCTGACGTCATGGTGCTTTCTGGGGAGACGACACCCAGCCACCCATATTGGTACGCTCGCGTGCTGGGTATCTATCATATGGAAACCTGGCTCAACGACGGAGATCAACCTGTAAAGCACCGTCTTGAAGTCCTCTGGGTCCGATGGCTAGCACCATTACGGAACCATAAATGCAGCATGAAACATACTCGTCTTCCGAAAGTCGCATTTGTTGAGGAATCTGACCCTGACTCGTTCGGGTTTCTCGATCCAGACCAGGTGATTCGAGGAGCTCACCTGATTCCTGCTTTTTCCGCGGGACGAGGCATAAGCTCCCTTTCCCTTGGGAAATCATTGGGACGTCCTGACGGGGAACTAGATGATTGGGAATCATATTATGTTGGGATGTGAGTGTGCTAGCATATTACCTTTTATGATACATTAACCCTCGAGTCTTGGGTTAGCTTTGTCGATCGAGATATGTTTATACGCTATACTCACTTTGGCATTGGACACCCAGTAGCGTTGCGGAAGATAACCAGAGACTGTCTTGGCTCACTAGTAGCGGCCCCAGCTGACTGTGACTCGGACGCTATGGATATCGTTGACGATGTAGACCTCGAAGAAGCAGAATGTGATGATGAACAGGACTCAGATGAGGATGAGGATGATGATGAGGATGAGGATGAGCTTAGCGGTGAGGAGCTGGATGGAGATGATGGAGATGGAGATGGAGATGGAGATGGAGATGAGGATTTGTTTGATGACCATCTTTCTTTTTAAATTTTCCTCTATCGAGTTAAGCCTTCAATTACTAGGTTTGGCTAGCAGTACGATGTACATGCTTCACGAGCTGTCTTTGTCCGCAGACGTACAGCGTGTAGCTACTACAACATGGTTACTAGGCTGGTCACCGTGACCCTCTTTAGTTCAATGAGTTCCTTTCCATCATGTATGCTTCACGTGCCCTCGAAACCTTTTCAACCTCTTCAACGGCCTCGTACTAGCACCGGCATCAGTGGGTTGGATTGTGCTACGGAGTGCTGCAGAGCACTCTGTAGCACTCTGTAGTGAATTATGTTTGCCTGATGGGCCGTACCCGTACCGTGACGTTCCGAGTCCCTTCTGTGACCTGATCCATCATGATTTCGTCATTCTCATCTGCATCTCGACTCGGTCAGGACAATTATTTTAATTTCTATCTACATTATCATGGTTTGTCGCTGATGGACCTGGGTATAAGGCCTCAGCCCAGTACTAAGAGTGTGATGGTGTCGGTCTGCGTGTCTACTACTAGTGCTGACAAAGATCACCTTCCTATGATGACGATATGCTACAGCCTAGCAAGTTAGGCTTCGAGCGATGCACCCATTCCTTGGACCCTAGTAGGCACCCACACCAGTTTGAGTATGGTTGACTATTTTATCCATGTACGTTTTCAGCTAATTTTCAGTGTCAACTGCCAACGTAACAACAAATTTGTTCAATTATGTTGGTAGCACTTATGATCATCATTACTAGTTTATTCACAAGACCATTTCCAGCGCACGCCTACAATGGAAAACCTAAATGTCAATGTCTTCAGGGAAGTTTTTTTTGGCTAATACTAAAAGGTTGACGATTAACACTAAATATAGTGAGAGCCGCTAGTGAACACTAGCCACCAGTCTCCTACCCTCTCACTCTTCCCCCTTTCCCCCGCCCCCCTTCTGCTCATGTCCCAGATGGAGGATGATCAGCATCCCGAAGAATTGTCCCAGGTGGATAACACCCCACGACCTCCCGCAGCATCGCCCATAGTGGTGGCACTGACGTCTGCCATGAGAATGCTGGTCAGAAACGGAAAATTGCTGACTTAGAAGAGAACCTCATGTCGGGGCATACATTGAAAAGGTATAGGCCTCGCTTTTACATCTAGTCTGGTGGAAAACAATCTCACAAGGACGAACTATCATCAGACAGATGATTACCTTACTCGATAACATTGAGGACTTAGTAGGCAAGAATGGTTGCGATAAGGACGACGACGACGTTCATGTAACTCTCGTCTTCAGGTTAGTGTTTCATCTCTGTCTTATGAGAACTACTCATGGATTTGTTATTAAAGCCAGGATCGTTTGCGAATCGGATATGTGGCCCTTGAAATGTCTTCAGATAGTGATAGTATGGTGCACGACAATCACTTGCATACGTCAAAAAGGGTGAGCTTTGTCAGTGACAATAATCAGTGTTGTGTTGAATTGTCGTACAGCTTAAACAGAGGGTCTATGATCTTCAAGGAGATGTCAATGGCAATCAGACTATCGCTAACACTCAACTCATCACGCAAGTCCAATTGCGAGACTCCCAGAGACGAATCGACACCCTTCACATGGAACTTTTTGATTTGCAAGGCAGGTTGTATGACGCTCAAGTCGAACATGCCCGCGACCTGGCGGAAATACAGCGCGAGATGTTGCAGATGAGGGAATCTAGTGGTCGGTACCATAAGAAGCTGCCTTCCTCACCTCCCAAAAGGAAGTCAATGGTTCACGAATATTACCCAGATGGTGGACAATCGATTAGGTGGCTTACAGATGAGGAGTTCGAACCGTATGATGAAGTGTCTACGGAAGAAGGCTCACGTGTTGCAAAGGTTGTTGGTGGGCCGTCGTCATGCGGATTGGCGGCCAGACGATGCATGTCTTTATCTCGCCGTTGGGCTTTGCGTTGTTTTCAAAAAATCAAGGACGCCCGTGCCAATGCTGATGACTCAGAAGAGTCTGTCAGCACTATGTACCACCGCGCAAATGGCACTCCAGAGATCTGAAGGAGAATTACATACTTTTCATCACCCTTGAATAATCTTCCTTTCCGTTTCTCGCCCTACCCACGAATTCACCACAGAGTGCTACAGAGCGCTCTGTAGCATTCCGTAGCACAATCCAAACCACTGACATCGAGCTTGGCATCCTTCAAACCCTCATTCATTATCCTTCCTTGCTTCCACCCGCCACTCCCTGTTAATTAGCTTTTCTAACCGTTAATCCAGTCTTATCACAATTAGTAGAATGTATAAAGCTTATCTCAGTGATTTGCAGAGTCAGCGCACGACCGAATTCGGCGTAAGCAGGTGGCTCCACCTGTTTACATCCCTCAACTAACGCTCAGACCTTAGGTCGTGCCTCCGACTCTTCCTGAGCAAGACGAAGCTGGATTTTCTTTCTGCCGTTCAAATCAGTGAGTTAAGTCAGCCAGTCAAGGTTGCTACTCGTGATTGACGAGTTTTAATGAGCATCAGCATCAGGCAGACATAATTCACTACAGAGTGTTACAGAGCGCTCTGCAGCACTCCGTAGCACAATCCAACCTGCTGATGGGCCATGGTGGCATCCTTGTTATGAAGCAAGCTTCTTCGTACTAGCCTGACTCGGAGCCGATGTACTATGGTGTGGTATGTGACAATTTCCTGAGTTTACGTTGACGCTAACATGATATCCTGCATAAGTATTGTCACTCAAAAAGGTAAGTAACATTATTAACTGTTCCTTGTCTGACACTTTCCATTGTAGGCGTATGATCATATTTAGGGCAGCTGCCTTTGCTGACACATACTGGATGGCCGTTAAATAAAGCAGAGGGTACGCAAATTCAACTCTATTCCTACCTCTCTTACCTTCTCTCCAATCCCCAATCCCCAATCTCCTTTCCCTCGCCTCGCTCATGTCCCAGGTGGACGATAACCCACAGCCTGAAGCATCGTCCCAGATCGAGCAGCCTGCTGCTGTATCGTCCATAGCGGTGCCAACGTCTGATATTGCTCGACAGAGGCGCAGAATAGCTGATCTGGAGGAGAAGCTGCAAGTGCTCGAGTCGGGGCATGCGGTGAAACAAAGGTATGAACACCATCGTAACATGTAGTTCAGTATACTCATCATTGTCAGGGAAACAAACTACTTCATGTCACAAGGACGGGCCATCAGACGGATGGTTACACTATATGATAGCGTCGAGGACTTGATAAATGAAAACGATAGGCGGTGTGACATAGAGGGCGACGACGACGACATAACTCTCGAGTCCGTGTTTCACCTCCACCTACTGATCGCTACTGACCGGTTTGATACCAGTCAAAATTGGTTGCAAACCGGATATATAGTCCTCAATAATGTACTTCCGTGGTTTCACCGAAAGGCTTCCGACATGGAGTACGAAGATTATACGCACATGTTAAAAAAGGTGTTCTTCGCTTGTGTCAATAATTAACCTTACATTAAATCGTTTTTCAGCTTAGACAGGGTGCGGACGGTGCTCAAGGTGATGACACTTCGAAGCTCAAGCCTCTTGTCCCTGATTGGGTCAATCGCGAGTGGAAACCTGATCCCCCAGTCGACCCCGAAGATAAACACTGCCGTGGCTTCACCAACGACGCCTGTGGCAGACTGCTCTGTCCAACAGAGCTAGACTGGAATAACCCAACATTAGTATTGCACTTGTGATCTCTCTACTAGACACTAATTTTCCGCCAGTGTCAGAGCAGGAATTAGGGACCGCATAGACGGCCATATCGTGACGGAAATGTCATGGCCCGCATTTCTTTATGCAGGATATACAGCTGATCCGAATAATCTCGAGGAGGGTCTCTTCAAAAGCAAGCTTTTAGTTCAGGTTCGTCATACTAAAACAGATTCTCAAAGCTCTCATTTTTGGCAGGCATTCAAAGCCATATTTACATCACCCTCTTCGGCAAAGGAAGTTGCTGGTGATGGTGATGGCGCCAACATCATTGAAAACAACAGACGCGCGAAGAAGGATGTTTTGGGCAAGAAAGTCAAAACACACGTCGCTCAAATCATTAAAATGCACAAAGTCTCACCTCGCTCGATCGCTTATGTGTCGTGTCAAGTAAGTGGTCAGTTTTCCATGTCCTTGCCGAGCACTAACAAATCCTGACACATGTAGTTGTGATTCGCCCTTTCCTCTGTAACGTCATGGCGGTCAGTAGACGGCGACTTCGATTACATACAATTCTGGTGCAATATCGTGGATTTCTTTGAATGCCCGCCTGGTCGAACAGCGCAGCGCAACGTTGACCGACTCCTGATGTGGTGGACGAGGTAAATTTATTACAAGTCAACAGCTGTTAACTGACCTCTGTTTATTAGGAAAGTTTTTGGAACAACTCGTCGGGCGGAACTCAGTGATGCGGCCAAGGCTCACATGTCCGTAAATGCTCTCGCAATGCAGCGGGCACGATTGGATGATGCACTTTTCGATTCTGAGTAGTTCACACATCATTCCAGCCATTTATTATTACATCACAATAGTTGGTTGTCTACCCTTTTAATTAATGTCATGATTTGCACCAAGTTTTAATTGTTTGACGTGGAGTGATAGCAGGCTGACTATTTGCACTCGTGCCATAAGAAAGCAACAAAAGGGGGCTGCTAGAGGTTAAGCTATGCCTGGTGAATCCAGGCAACAGATTGGGTCTTCTGCACCTCGTTCACATGTTGTGAACAATCTACAGAGTACAGGTTGAGCTACAGCCAGTGAATTCCCTTACTTGTGTTCTGTAGGCTGCATCGAGAAAATCTAGCGTGATAAGTGCCAAAATATATGATTTTACAGAGAATGCGAGGCAACAACAATTGTAAAAACTATCGAAATGACAGCCCCACCCCCATGACGTAGGGAAAAGTCGGAATCAATTCTCTCCGTCCATCTACACGTTGAGAATTACAAGAAAGCTGAAAGATGATACCCGATTCGTGAGACATGGACAGGTCAGGATATCCATTCAGTCTATGTACTAGGTCAGCAATTGCTCAAGTGTAGCAAAACGAAGCCGCTAAATACCTAACATTCCCCAACAACAACTTTGTCCTTTCACGGATGAACTAAGTCGACGCGGTCGTGACTGCACGCACACAGAATTCGTCGCATGAGGTGCTATAAATGTAATGGTATTTATGCATGACGAAACATGTAAGATACTGGATGAATGGTAAGTAAGGTACTAAGGTGAAGCACGACTCACTAGTATAAGCTCTCAAGCCAAGGTACTACATCCGAAAGGCACAAGTGTTTGCACGACGCCACGACCTCTTTGGGATTTCTCGCAAGTGAATACAGGTGCCGAGGTATGGGATACTCGCAGAAGGTCGCACGAAGAGTCGAAGCAAGGTATAATTGGATGCTTGCTTGCTTGGTGAACATATATCGGCTGCTATACAATGATACAGCTTTTTCACACAGATTCGCAACTGATATATAGCGGACAAACATCAACAACTTACGAAAGGTTGGCAGCAAAATTCACAGTATGATATAATTTTATTCTTGCGCGCTCAGAAAAAAGTTTGTCGTTCTCTGGAGAATACCAGCTTTAAGTCTCGCTCAGAACATTGTCCCAGGATCGAGGGACTTCAAACATCGTGAAACTTACTTCTGACGTGCCAATTGTGTTGCATCTAGCTTGACTATCAGCTTTTGCTCTACATTTCCTTCATGTTGGAGTTTGAGTGACGTGTGGGTGTTTTCCCGATTATACACCGGTGTATGAGATTTAGACAATGTTCTTTCCTCTACAAGGTCAAACATCACAATGTATTGATCCATGACAGAATTACGCCGATGTTTGTGATTATGTACTATATATTACTATATATCTTCTTCTCATCTTTCTGCCAGTTCACTGATGTAACTCCATCCATTCCCTTGCAAGTCTCCCGCTCGACTCCTGAAGGTAGACGATGCACACTCGTAAGTTTCAATGCTACTTGAACATGGAACAAATCGTCAAGCCCCAAGCTACTTAGTTTGACGATGCAGCGAGTGTTAGGTTGTACGAAATCGCAGCTATGCCACCTTGTTTTCTCGTAAAAGTTTGGGAGTTTATGTCATGCACGAATCACAATTTTCTCCTCGTGACGCAAATCGTGATATGTCTCAGTCTGTGCTTCACCAACTCGTGAAGGTCCTTCGTATGTGCTCTGGCTGCGGTTGCTGTTCATGACACGAGCACTAAGAACTGTTTGAGAAATACAACTACCATCAAGGTACAAATGAAACTACTCGAGGATCTCTGTTTCAAACTATACGAGTGACCGCTCGCTACGAGTGCACCATCTCCATGGGAGGCATAGAGCGCGTTTCTATCTTACTCGAGGGCTAAGTGAAGTGTAGTTAATGATTATAGGCGGAGACGGGTGATACTACCGAATACTTACCAGCGAACCAAGCACGTAAGTCGGCCTTCCTATCCTCATCAACCTTGTCCATGATAGACTGATACGATTCGATGGCTGTCACAAAACTACCTGCTCGAAAGAAAGCACAACACTGTTGCTGGTTCGCAGTTTGCCACAAGTACTTGAGGTCCCAACCAAAAAGCTGTGGAAAACACATAGTTAAGCAAGGAGTTTTCGGTGGCGTCACATTGGCATACCACGACAAACTCATCGTATGTCACATGAATTGGCGATTTGTAAAAGAAAGTGCTGGCATTGGCAGCGGCAGTGAAGTGTTCAACAGCTTCATTATAGCGCGCGCCCTCCAAGGCGATATTTCCCATTTGGACGCGTAGGTAGGCCTGGTGTACGAAGGACAGGAGTCAATAACGACACATGAATCTGGCATGAGCGAATGGTACTCACTTCCACTATATGACAAGCAACAGGATCGACATCGGGAGATGCAGCCAGCTCTCGGATGCGAAGAATTGCCTCTTGATGTTCATTTGCATTGAACAACGCAATGGTCTAAAAACTGCAATGAAGCATGGAGTATGTGAGAAAAATATTACCTGCCTTGATCAAAAACAGGAAGTGATCGGTCTTTAAATCGCTCGTAAACATAGCTGTGAGGTCAAATGATATCCTCGCAGCCAGGACCTGCTTTTTGCCGCAGAGGGCAATGCCCTTGGAGATATGGCCTGCCAATGATGGCTGAATGCTGACGGACTATGCCATCATTAAAGTCAACTTTTGTATGTAAGTCATGATGGATCAGTCAATCTCACCTGAATTGCATCTTGAAGTGCTTGGTTCCAGTCGCACTTTCGCGCCATAACAAATGCGCGATTGGCATAGGCAGTGTGATCGCTGGCGTCAGTGTAAATATCTACATTTAGCACCTTTTCAGCGGTAGGCCAGTCCCCAGCTATGCATGCGTTGCGGACTGTCGAGTTCATAGCGAGGACCTGCGTGGCTCATGTTCACGTTACGTTATAACAGTTAAGGGTGGAAGCATACCTTGAAATCAGAGTAGGCTTGAGCCTTGCCATGAAAAAGACGTTTAGATGATGAATGGGCATGAAAATGAAAACAAACGTACCTGGTGCGTCGCCTGCTCCTTCATGAAACCGTCCTTTGAATCATCTTCTGGCAAAGCATCCTCGGATGTTGGCCACTCTGAGATCTTTTTATCCACACCTCCACTAAGGACGTGCTCGCCATTCGCAGAGAACGTGACACAGTGCACCTCCCCAGAGTGCTTGAATATGGCAACGTTTCGTCGATCTGAGAGTTGCCAGAGGCGGACACGGTTGTCATGAGATACGGAGGCAAGGAGAGTGCCGTTAGAGTCCACGGAAATGGCATGGATATCCTTGAAATGGCCCTTCCAGGGATCACCAACCTGCTTCCAGGTCGATGTATCCCACTCTCGTATGGTTGGATCACTCTCACTGCCCCCTGAGAAAAGCCGTGTAGCATCTGGCGCCCACGCAAGCGAGTAGTTGGATCCTGCACTGATCGTTGTCGTCAACTGAGTGGGAAATCGAGGTGGTGGTGGATGACTGTAGCAACCGTTAGAACCGTAATCATCTCGGTAAATTTGGACATTATGGTCCGTTGCAATCGCAAGAAGTGTTCGCGAAGCCGGTCATGGTAAATGTAATGGTCCTGGTGGAATTACTAGTTGCGGCGAATACTGAACGCAATAGACAGTTCCACCGCAATTGAGTGTATATTGCACCTGCCATGTTGATGTAACCCATAGCTTCGTGGTAGTGTCAGACGATCCACTGGCCAACATTCTAGAATCCGATGAAAAGTCAATTGAAAATATCCAGCTGTCGTGGGCTTTATTGATTGTTTGCTTGAGTTCCCCAGTGTTTCCATGCCAGACGATGAGATCTCCGCTCTCATCACCACTTGCTATCCATTTCCCATCTCGTGAAACAGCCAATGCCTGGACTCGACTGCGGTGCCCCTCCATCTTCTTCAATACTGCACCTGTTTTCAAGTCCCACAGACGAAGCGTGCCGTCATATGAACCTGTGACCATGCGTTCGCCATGGTCGCGGAAGACTGCGAGTGCGATCACGCGATCCTCGTGATCTTCAAATGCTCGAGTGGGTGTGATGTTTGGAATGAGCGCCACCATTTTAGTGAAGCTGCCGCAGTACGGTCGAGGTGGACTTTGTGAGTGGGGGGATAGGTCTTGCTCGAAGTTGCAGAGGTGCGTGTGACGGGGTGTTTCAAACCTGCTTTAAAGCATTACCCTCTCATCAGACGCCCAAAACATGAGGCTATTATCACAAATGCCTTGCTTGACAATCTAAGCGAATGGGCTCATGCATCCAAGTCGTGTCGCCGCAATGTTCCACATCAGTCAACGGGCCTGGTCGCAATTGTTCCAGGGGTCCACACAGAAGATAGGAAGACGACATACATTGATTGGCCATGTCCTCGAATTTGGATTAAGTTGTCACCCGAAGACGTAGTATTCCACCCGGTGACATGGTGAGCTTCTGTTCCTTGGAACATTCGCAGCGGAGATACCAGGCTTCCTTTGATCTGCTCTGGTTGCTAGTATCACTGGTATGTGCGATTTGCCATCAGCGTTGAACCTTTTCAAACTCTAATTCAAGTCAGCTGTGATTGAATGTTGGATTATTTTGGATTCAAGGCTTTGAATCGGTAACTCCAAAACACGTTGTTTCTCGATCGGATTCCCTGGGTATGGCCACGATGACAGTTTTCTAGCCGTGTCTAGTAATAAGTTCTCAGGCTTATATCTATACATAGCCGGTTCTTCTCTGCTCGTGACTCTGATCCAGAATCCAGATTCCACAGCCGATTGGATTATAATATTGCTCGTTCAGCTCGACTCAGATATGGCGCTTCGTCGCGATTATCTCCAAGACATTTACCGTGTGCCGGTGGTAGATGAAACCGTAGTTACAACCTGCATCCCTCCAGTTTCGCCATCCCAAATGCCAAAGACAACTCTACAATCGAACAGCGACCCATGCCTTTCTTGAGATCATCAAAGTGCTGGTGAGTTCAAGGGCGCCACATATAACAAATTACATTATTTTCGAAGTTTCAAATCACCTTCCCGCCACATGATCTTCAGGCGCAGACCATGGTTCGTCGTGACGAATAGCTTGTCTACCCTCGAGTCTATCTGATATGCATAGCTCTGGTTGCGGTAGCATTTTGGCTTGCTCTGAGTGATCGATGGAACGCTCCTGCTTTCTGCGTATGTGACGGAGGCTGAAATCTCACTCGAGGAATCAGCCATGTCCTGCTTACGAATAATTGACCTGTGGGATGTCCATGACAGGCATTCGCTCAGAATGCGGGTTCCGGAATGAGACCTATGAGTTCATTCATCAAAGTCTTGGTGATTTGACAGACAGCGATGTCGTTTTGTCATCGGTGAGCAGCGTCCTGTCCCATTTATAGAATTTCATGCCGTGTGGAGAGTAGCTCTTGTAGAGTCATCCCTTCAAAAACCACTCATCCCCTTACCAGGTCTTCCATCCGACTCCTCAATGTAGACGATGCACGCTTGTAAGTTTCCATGCCACTTGAACATGTAACGAAACGAGCTCGTCAAGCTCTGAGCTAGTTAGTTTATCGATACAGCAAGTGTTAGACTATACGAAATTGCAGCCATGCCACATTGTCATCTCGCAGAAGTTTATGTCATGCACGAATCACAAATCTTTCATGTTGCACGTCATGATATGCCACTTCTGTACCGAACCATCTATGGTATGTCTTACTGTCTGCTTCACCAACTCGTAAGGTCCTTCTTCATATGCATTTCGGCTGCGGTAGCTGTTCAAATTCACGATTAGTGATACTAACGACAGTAGGCTTAAAATGTTTCTTCTGAGATCTATCAAAGAACTCCATGTTGGAGATGTGAAACAATCTGACGGGTAACGTGTGGAGAAGTGCGCAGCGCCGAAAAAGCTTTCTTCAGAATGATAGCATCAACTATCAAGCAAAAGTAAGCCCATTTCATTTCCCCTGCGATACATGCCATTCCAGAATGTGATACAATTTGCATCGAGATATGCAGGTTTGTGCGTGACGGGGAACAAACGAGCTTTTTATCTAAACCTACAGCGGCCATCGCTGGACAGTCGCCGATAATGACAGTACTCATGTTTTATGTATCGTTATGACACTATGGACTGGTGCCACGCATTGGCAAGGCTTAGGACGACGTTGTGGGATAGGTAGAGTGCAGGAAGAAGATCATCAAACATTAATGTCTTTCGTGAAATATTTACGACGGGTTGGGATACAGATATGATTATCGCACTCAGCTCACAGCCTGAAACATGAGACGCGCGGGGCGATGTTCAGAAGTGGTTTCAAGTGAAAGTAAAGCTACTTGGAAACATAGGGTAAACATGTTCAAATGAGCCAATATATCGTGACGAGCATCAAGGCAATACAGCTGCCGTCAATGTACAAATGAAAACTACTCGAGGATCTCCGTATCAAACTATACGAGTAACCGCTCGCTGCGAGTGCACCATCTCCATGGGAAGCATAGAGAGTGTTTTGATCTTACTTCAGAGCTGAGTGGAGCACAGTTAACGATTGCAGATGGGTAGACGGGTGGACATCACTGAATACTTACAAGTGAACCAGACGCGTAAGTCGCCCTTCATATCATCATCAATCTTATCCATCATGGACTGACATGATTCGATGGCCGCTTTGAAACTACCTGCTCGAAAGAGTGCATAACACTGTTGCTGGTTCGCGGTTTGCCATAAGGACTTGAGATCCCAACCAAATATCTGTGGAAAACACGTATGTATTTGAGCACGAAATGATTTTCAGTTGTGTCATATCAGCGTACCACGACAAATTCATCGTACGTCACATGAATTGGCGATTTATAAAAGAAAGTGCTATCATTGACAGCGACAGTGAAGTGTTCAACAGCTTCGTTGTGGCGCGCGCCCTCCAAGGCAATGTTTCCTAGTTGGACGCGTAGGTAGGCCTGGTGTGCGAAGGGCAATAATCAATGACAACACATGAACCTGGCGTGAGCGAGTGTATGTTACTCACTTCTACGATACGGCAAGCGACAGGATCGACGTTGGGACACGCAGCTAGTTCTCGGATGCGAAGGATTGCCTCTTGATGTTCATTTGCATTGAACAATGCAATGGCCTAAAAACCGCAATGAAGCACGGAGTATGTCAAGAAAATATTACTTGCCTTAATCAAGAAAAGGAAGTGGTCGGTCTTCAGATCTCGGTTCGTGAACATGGATGCGAGGTCAAATGATATCCTCGCAGCCAGAACCTGCTTTTTGCCGCAGAGGGCAATGCCCTCGGAGATATGGCCTGCCAACGATGGCCGAATGCTGACGGACTATGCCATCATCAAAGTTAACCTTTGTAAGGAGGTCACGATGGGTCAGTCCGTCTCACCCGAATTGCGTCTTGAAGTGCTTGGTCCCAGTTGCACTTTCGCGCCATAACGAATGCGCGATTGGTATAGGCGGTGTGATCGTTGGCATCGACGTCAATATCTGTATTTAGCACCTTTTCAGCGGTAGGCCAGTCCCCAGCTATGCATGCGTTGCGGACTGTCGAGTTCATAGCGACGACCTGCGTAAATCATGTTCACATTGCGTTGTAAGAGTCAAGGGTTGGAACATGCCTTGAAATCGGGGTAGGCTTGAGCCTTGGCATAAAGACGCTTAGATGACGAATGAGCGGGAAAATGAAAATGAACGTACCTGGTGCGTCTTCTGCTCTTTCATGAGGCCGTCCTTTGAACCATCTTCTGTCAAAGCATCCTCGGATGTTGGCCACTCTGAGATCTTTTTATCCACACCTCCACTGAGGACGTGCTCGTCATTCGCAGAGAACGTGGCACAGTTCACTTCCCCAGAGTGCTTGAATAAGGCAATGTTTCGTCGATCCGAGAGTCGCCAGAGGCGGACACAGTTGTCATGCGATGCGGAGGCAAGGAGAGTGCCATTAGAGTTTAAAGAAATGGCATGGATAACCTCGAAATGGCCCTTCCAGGGATCACCGACCTGCTTCCAGGGATCACCGACCCGCCGACAAGTCGATCCATCCCACACTCGTATGGTGGGATCAGCCCCATTGCCCCCCGAGAGAAGCCGTGAGCCAGCTGGTGTCCACGCGAGTGAGTAGTTGAATCCTCCACTGAACGAGCTCATCAACCGAGTGGGGAATGGATATAATGTCTCATTATAACTGTAGTAATTGTAATTGTTTGAAGTGTAAATTTGAATATGGTGGTCTGTTGCAATCGCAAGATGTCCATAGACTGAATACCGAACACAGCGGACATTTCCACCACAGTTGATTGAACGTTCGGGCTTCTCCCACGTTGATGTGCTCCATAATTTCGTGGTGGTGTCAGATGATCCACTGGCCAGCGCCACGGAATCCAAAGAAAAATCAAGCGAAAATATCCAACCATCATGAGCTTTGATTGCTTGGTTGAGTGGTTCCCCAGTGTTTCCATGCCAGATGATGAGATCTCCGCTCTCATCACCGCTTGCTATCCATTTCCCATTTGGTGAAACAGCCAATGCCCGGACCCGACTGCGGTGCCCCTCCATCTTCTTCAACACTACACCTGTTTTCAAGTCCCACAGACGAAGCATACCGTCGTATGAACCTGTGACCATGCGTTCGTCACGGTCGCGGAAGACTGCGAGTGCTATCACACGATCCTCGTGATCTTCAAATGCTCGAGTGGGTGTGATGATTGGAATGAGCGCCGCCATTTTAGTGAAGCTGCAGCACAGTTGAGGTGGACTTTGTGTGTGTGTGGGATAGGTCTTGCTCGAAGTTGCAGAGGAGCGTGTGATGGGGTGTTTCAAACCTGCTTTAAAGTATTATCCTCTCACCGGACGCCCAAAACATGAGGCTATTATCACAGGTACCTTGCTTGACAATCTAAGCGAATGGGCTCATGCGTTCAAGTCATGTCGCCGCAATGTTCCACATCAGTCAACGAACCTGATGGCAATTGTTTCAGGAGTCCACGCAGTAAATAGGAAGACGACATACACGGTTCACCCGATTCACTTGATTGGCCATACCCTCCAATTTTAACTAAGTCGTCATCCAAAGACGTAGTATTCCACCCGGTAACATGTTGAGCTTCTGTTCCCTGGAACGTTCGTAGCGGAGATCCGAGGCTTCCTTTGATCTTCTCTGGTTGCTAACATCATGATTCATGGGTATGTGCGATTCGCCATCAGCATTGAAGATAATCAATCGTTTCAAACTCTGATTGTCAACTGAAGTCAGCTGTGATTGAACGTTGAATTATTTTGGATTCGGGGCTTTGAATCGGCAACTCCAAGACACATTGTTCCTCGGATTCCCGGTGGTTGAGGATGGCAATGGGTATGGCGATGCCCTTCTAGATGGGCCCACTAGTTTGTGTTGCCATTCTAGTATGCGGAATTCTACGCGGTCCCGGAACCACTATGTATATATGTTGCGGTGTATGGTTCCTAATATTTGAATACACATTGATCCATATGTGTGGTTCTCGTGCCAGGGATGGAGCTTGTGGCGTTCGAGGCTACTTTTGCACATAGAAGCTCTGGAGATGTGGCCAATCATACCGATGACAATCGAATCGAAGTATGGTTATCGATATTGGGTACTATTGACGTGATGTTTGGCCCGCTTTGGATCCCGTTGTTTCAGTCCCCATCAAATTACACATTGAGCAAAACGAATGTCTCAATATTAATCTTAAGCTTGACCAGTGCAAAATGAACAAACATCCCGAGAGAGATACTCGAAGATCATCCGAATCATGCAAGTTTTTCTTGTGATAGGATTGGGCAAGTACACTGAGTATTGCAGATGGTGATAATATTTAAGTGTAAAACCATCAGGCATCGAGGATACAATAGTGGATTGAGTCAACTGCGACCATGAACACCACTACGCCAGCTGCTACAAGTAGTAGTATTTGTTATTCCGTCCTGACGGGGTATATCAACCTGCTCTGATCGTTATCATGGAGGCATCTGTATGGTCAATCGTCAGACCGCCGTCCCCACTCAACTCCTTAAGGTAGACAATGTATACTCGTGAGTTTCCATGCCACTTGAACATGGAACGAACGAGCTCGTCAAGCTCCGAGCTAGTTAGTTTGTTGATGTAACAAGTTAGGCGATACAAAGTGGCCTATGTCACCTTGTTTTCTCGTAGATGTTTGCAAGTTTATGTGATGCACGATCAGGGAAACGTAATT
This sequence comes from Suillus plorans, assembly GCF_016647745.1. Taxonomy (NCBI): domain Eukaryota; kingdom Fungi; phylum Basidiomycota; class Agaricomycetes; order Boletales; family Suillaceae; genus Suillus; species Suillus plorans. The sequence goes on from NW_024537513.1 coordinate 18,845, forward strand.
CACTACAGAATGCTACAGAGCGCTCTGTAGCATTCTGCAGCACAATCCAACCCGATTTCTCCTCATGTCGCACATCATGATATGCCACTTCCGTGTCGAATCATCTATGGTATGTGTCAGTCTATGCTTCACCGATCATGAAGGTCCTTCTTCACATGCGCTCCGCCTGCAGTTGCTGTTCACGACACTAGCACTAAGAACTATTTAAGCAATACAGCTACCGTCGGGGTACAAGCGAGAATGTGATCTCTGTATCAAACTTTACGAGTAACCGCTCGCTGCGAGTGCACCATCTCCATGGGAAGCATAGAGAGCGTTTTGATCTTACTTCAGAGCTGAGTGGAGCACAGTTAACGATTGCAGATGGGTAGACGGGTGGACATCACTGAATACTTACAAGTGAACCAGACGCGTAAGTCAGCCTTCATATCCTCATCAATCTTATCCATCATGGACTGACACGATTCGACGGCTGCTTTAAAACTACCTGCTCGAAAGAGTGCATAACACTGTTGCTGGTTCGCGGTGTGCCATAAGGACTTGAGGTCCCAACCAAATAGCTGTGGAAAACACGCAGTTGAGCACGAAACAATTTTCGGTTGCGTTAGATCAGCGTACCACGACAAACTCATCGTACGTCACATGAATTGGAGATTTGTAAAATAAATTGCTAGCATTGGCAGCGACAGTGAAGTGTTCAATAGCTTCGTTGTGGCGCGCGCCTTCCAAGGCAATGTTTCCTAGTTGGACGCGTAGGTAGGCCTGGTGTACGAAGGGCAATAATCAATGACAACACATGAACCTGGCGTGAGCGAGTGTATGATACTCACTTCTACGATACGACAAGCGACAAGATCGACATTGGGACACGCAGCAAGTTCTTGTATGCGAAGAATTGCCTCTTGATGTTCGTTTGCATTGAACAATGCAATGGCCTAAAATCACAATGAAGCACGGAGTTTGTTGGAAAAATATCACTTACCTTGATCAAAAACAGGAAGTGATCGGTCTTTAAATCTCGGTTCGTGAACATGGATGCGAGGTCAAATGAGATCCTCGCGGCCAGAACCTGCTTTTTTCCGCAGAAGGCAATGCCCTCGGAGATGTGGCCTGCCAACGATGGCTGAATGCTGACGGACTATACCATCGTCAAAATCAACCTTTGTAAGGAGGTCACGATGGGTCAGTCCGTCTCACCTGAATTGCGTCTTGAAGTGCATGGTCCCAGTCGCATTTTCGCGCCATAACAAATGCGCGATTGGCATAGGCGATGTGATTGTTGACGTCAGTGTAAATGTCTGTATTTAGCACCCTTTCAGCGGTAGGCCAGTCCCCGGCTATGCATGCATTGCGGACTGTCGAGTTCATAGCGAGGACCTGCGTATCTCATGTTCACATTGCGTTATAAGAGTCAAGGCTTGGAACATGCCTTGAAATCAGAGTAGGCTTGAGCCTTAGCATAAAGAAGACGCTTGAATGATGAATGGGCAGGAAAATGAAAACAAACGTACCTGGTGGATAGCTTGCTCCTTCATGAGGCCATCCTTTGAACCATCCTCTGGCAAAGCATCCTCGGATATTGGCCACTCTGAGATCTTTTTGTCCACACCTCCACTAAGGACACGCTTGCCATTCGTAGAGAACGTAACGCAGTCCACCTCCCCAGAGTGCTTGAATATGGCAACGTTTCGTCGATCTGAGAGTCGCCAGAGGCGGACACGGTTGTCATGAGATGCGGAGGCAAGGAGAGTGCCGTTAGAGTCCACGGAAATGGCATGGATATCCTTGAAATGGCCCTTCCAGGGATCACCGACCTGCTTCCAGGTCAATGCATCCCACTCTCGTATGGTGGGATCGGCCCCATTGCCCCCCGAGAGAAGCCGTGAGCCACCTGGCATCCACGCGAGTGAATAGTTTAATCCTCCGTTGATCGTCCTCGTCAACTGAGTGGGAAATGCCGGTGGTGGTGCGTAATTAATATCGCGGTAAATGTATCTGCCTGTGTCTGAAGTGTCATTCTGGTAAATTTGGATATTTTGCTCCGTTGCAATCGCAAGAAGTGTATACGAATGGCGTGACTCAGGTGGCGAATACCGAACGCAGCGGACAGTTCCACCGCAACTGAGTGTACAGTTCACCTGCCACGTTGATGTATCCCATAGCTTCGTGGTAGTGTCAGATGATCCACTGGCTAGCATCCTGGAATCCGATGAAAAGTCAAGTGAAAATATACAGCCGTTGTGGGTTTTGTTGATTGTTTTGATGAGTCCCCCAGTATTTGCATCCCAGACGATGAGCTCTCCGCTCTCATCGCCGCTTGCTATCCATTTCCCATCTCGTGAAACAGCCAATCCCCACACTCGACTGCTATGCCCCTCCATCTTCTTTAACATTACACCTGTTTTCAAGTCCCACAGGCGAAGCATTCCATCATACGAGCCCGTGACCATGCGTTCGTCGTAGCTATATTGGGGTTTGAAAACCACGATTGCGACCACGCGATCCTCGTGATCTTCAAATACTCGAATGGGTTTGATGTTTGGAATGAGCGCCGCCATTTTAGTGGAGCTGCAGCACAGTTGAGGGGGATGGTGTCTTGCTCGAAGTTGCAGAGGTGCGTGTGATGGGGTATTTTAAACCTGCTTCATAGCATCACCCCCTCACTAGACGCCCAAAACATGAGGCTATTATCACAAGTACCTTGCTTGACAATCTAAGTGAATGGGCTCATGCATCCAAGTCGTGTCGCCGCAATGTTCCACATCGGTCAACGAGCCTGGTGGCAATTGTTTCAGGGGTCCACGCAACAGATAGGAAGACGACATGCACGGTTCACCCGGTCCACTTGATTGGCCATGTCCTCGAGTTTTAATCAAGTCGCCATCCAAAGACGTAGTATTCCACCCGGTGAGATGCTTCTCTTCTCTTCTCTTCTCTGGAACATTCGTAGCGGACATCCGAGGCTTCCTTTGATCTGCCCTGGTTGCTGGCATCATGGGTATGTGGGATTTGCCATTAGCACTCAATCGTTTCAAACTCTGATTCAAGTCAGCTGTGAGTGAACGTTGGATTATTTTGGATTCGGGGTCTTGAATTGGCAACTCCAAGGCACGTTGTTTCTCGGATTTCCGGTGGTTGAGGATGGCAATGGGTATAGCGACTCCGACCTTCTAGATGGCCCGCCAGCGAAGTTCGTGTTTCTATTCTAGCTGTGTCTAGTACACGGAATTCTACACGGAACCATCATGTATATTGCGTGTAGGGTTCCTAACATTTGAATACACATTGCATACCATATGTGGTTGTCGTGTAATGGATGGTCACCCCCAGGGAAAACTGGACATGGCCAAAACGGTTGAGATCAAGCGGAATATTGTTTAGACATATAATTTATGCTATAATATTGTGTAATCTTCAACGACACGATCGTCTACAATGCATCGCATCGTAAAAACATTACATCGTTGTCGATTTGATGCGCACACTGCGGCCATTGCGTTGTCGATCGCACTAAAGTTTGTCAAGCGCTCGCACGACGCACGTGCACCGCATGCACTTCTGCTATGCAATTCATCGACTACTTCACATCGTGCTGCATCACATACATCGCACAACGGCTAGCTATAGTACGTACTCTTTTGTTTGCGCAGAGTTTGTGACATCATTCACCCCAAAGTTATAATTCATTGGGGCAACCCTATTTTTCCTACTTCTCCTCATAACATCATCTTCCCGCCAAGTCGTCATCCTCCTACTGTCGCCAACTTCCTCAGCAGATTGTATGAATCTTCGATTTAAGTATGTTATCACCGTATGTATCATAACAAAGGTTGTATGCTCAGTAAGTGGAACTCTTCTTTATGTTGTCCAGTCTAATGACTCCGAGACTGTTCCAAGTTCGAACTTGAAGCTGGCACCTGTACCGACAACCACTACCGTCCTCGATACCATATCCTTTCATTCTACTGACACTTCTGTCCACAGTCTTATGATAGGGAGGCTAGAGAACTCGTAAGTACAGCCTTGCTACTCATATTATCAAGTTGCTGAGACTTCTTAGGAAAAAGCAGGGCGCTGAACGAAGAACAGCGAAGTCGTCAATGGTCCCATGTATTAACTTGCCCGGCCTATTCAAGCTATTTGCCCACTGCCGCCTGCTCGCTCGTCTAACTCCTCTACTGTCTACATCATTCCTGCCATCGCCTGCTGGTCGCTTCCAAATTACCTGTGCTCGCCTGTCTCACTCCACATCGCTCCTGTTCTTTTGCTATTGCCTGCCGGTTTCCTCCCGATTATCTCCCTCCTCGCATGTCCGCGTCGCTCCTGTTCTTTTGCTGCCGTCGAGGTTGCCTGCTTTACACTGTCGTGCTAGTTCTATCACCATCATCCTATATCGTGTTTTCTGGTCGTAGGTCGAAGCATTTGTATCAGTAGATTATAGCATATTTCACCCGAATACAACCGATTTTGTCGTACCAGTGGAACTCGATTGAAATATGCTGAAATATGATATCAATATTCTTAACATATCCTACAACATTCGAGAAGATTGCAACAGATGCGAAATATTCTATTTGTCTCCACAGCGAGTCTCCTATAGTGAAATATGGTGCTTCTAAATTCGTCATATTCCGCTTGATCTCAACCGTTTTGGCCATGTCCAGTTTTCCCTGGGGGTCACCGGTCAAGCTTGTGGCGTTCGAGGCTACTTTTACACATAGAAGCTCTGGGGTTGTGGCAAATCAATACTGGCTCGGATGACGAGCTGATTCATGTTATATTATGTTTGGTACTATTGACGTGATGTTTGGCCCGCTTCTCGTATCAAGGGGATATTTCGCCCGACCATTCATAACAAATGGGATCTTAAGCGTCGTTTGTCCAGTTCCTCAAGTAAATAGAGGCCGTTAGAGGAGAAAAAAAGAAATCCGGTGTATCAATATGAAAGTAGCAACGAGACAATTCAAATTACACATTAAACGAAACGAATATCTTGAGCTTGACCAGTGCAAAATGAACAACATTCCACGGGAGATACTCAAAGATCATCTGAATCATGCGATTTTGTCTTGTGATAGGAGTGCGCTGAGTATTGCAGATGGTGTAAAATAGTCATAAAGGATACAGCAGTGGATCGAGTCAACTGCGACCATGAGTACCACTACGCCAGCTGCTACTAGTATTTGTCGTGCCGTCCTGACGGGGTATATCCGATCTGAGCGTTATCGTGAAGGTATCTTGGTTTACCATGAGACCAGCATGAATAGTAGTACAGGAATACCTTGCACCAATATACGTCTGGGAGTGAAGCAATGTCAGACGACTCGGTATCCTGCGGCACTCCAGGCTGCTGCCCAGACGGATGTCGGACGTCATCCACTTTCTTGTATTCCGGTAGTGTGGCAGCAGTCAGCTGCTATAAGGCACAAATTAGTGAAGAAGCAATGCTAAGTAAAAGGATGCAGGGCTCAGTGACCTTGCGTCCTGGTGCGACTTCAACGACTGGTGGCCCATGTACAAGGAACGAAAGGCGATGTCGTAGAAACTGTGACTGGACCGTTCGAGGGACGAGACGGCGAACTTATTTCGAACCCTGAGCTTCATAGAGGCAATACACTGCTGTGCATTGTGCAGAACAAGGCTGGCTTGATAACGTTCTGAATATAGACCCGCGGATGATCATGTCTTATCATGGGCGTCAAAGGTGGTTCAAAAGTCCGCTTTAGAAAGCTATATTTGTATCCTTCGTAGGGCGTCTAAGGAGTCTCTCAGTAACCACGACTAGCCGAGGTCATCGATCGTGAGTTACTCACTATGTGTCATGACGCGGTTGTCTAACATTAGCAAACAACTTTGAAGTCATCATGGACGACTCGGACAGCATATGCGCCTCCAGAACTGACGATAACGACTTCAGAGATCTTGTTGAAGAAGTATTCGACGAATATATCGTCAACGAAATACCAATTCGTCTAATTCATATCAGCAACGATGGCCAGGGGCTGAATTTCAAACTCGTGGACAGGAATTTCGTCAAGGAGCACTTCAAATTAGTCCCCGACGAGATTTACAGAGAATTTTGCAACGAAAGGCTCGTAGACAGGGAGGGCCGTATCAGAGAGCGGATGAAGGAGACATTCAAATATGCTATCTTCTCCCATCGGTGGCTGTTCAGCGAGCCTTCGTATCAAGATATGCCGACAGAACCAATGAAAGTCCAGGCTGAGCTCGAGCCTAAGTGGAAGAAGCTTCAAGAATTTTGTCGTAAAGCGAAGGTTGACCATGGTTGCGAATTTGCCTGGTCAGACACGTGCTGCATAGACAAAACAAGGAGCGCGGAGTTGGATGAATCCATCCGCTCCATGTTTCGCTGGTACAGGAATTCCTACATATGCATCGTACACCTGTCGGGGACGGAAGACCTTGCAGCTCTTGAAAGGCAGCAGAGGGGTGGAACGAAGATCGATGTTTGGTTCACAAGAGGATGGACACTTCAAGAACTCCTTGCTCCATCGCAAATCAAGTTTTACGGAACGAACTGGCAGCCCCTCGTACCGCTCCACGACTCCAAGAGCGACAGAGTCAGCGATACCATCATGCGAAAGATAGAGAAAATCACAAACATTCCACTCAGAGATCTTAAATCGTTCAGTCCCGGCACAAATCGAGTGCCGGAAAAGATGTTGTGGGCCTCGAAGAGGAGAACGACCCGCGTTGAAGATATTGCATATTGCCTCATTGGAATATTCGATGTCAGCCTCATGATCGCGTACGGGGAGGGGAACAGAGCCTTCTTCCGTCTGATGGAGGAGATAATGAAGAGATACGACAAATGGGATGTGTTTCTCTGGAGTGGTAAATGCTCCCACTACAACGCAGCCATTCCTTACGATCCACGCTGTTATCCTGTGGGATATCAGGAAACGCTTGTAAAGCGCCGACACGAAGCAGACAACGAGGAGGAATGGAATACAGCAAACTACGGCATTGGAGATAGGCTTTTTGCCTTGACTAACCATGGCCTCCGAATCAAGGTGCTCTGTCTGTCTGTCGATCTACAACAGACAAGAGACGAGCCGCATAATTCGAGATACCTTACCTTCAGGCATCCGGAGTTCAATCATGATGTGGTGGTGAGGCATATTGGCGCAAAGCGTGAACCTCATACCACCTGGGCAATAGCTGTTCTGGACTACTGGGCTAACAGCAGTGGGAGTGGTTTCATCGACAGGGTTAGAAGAGAACCATTTACCGCGTTTCTTTTGTCCATGGATAAATCACAAGCTCCAGATGCAAGGTGGAGGAAGGAGATGACAGAGGAGGTTATTAGAATTCGACCAGCCAACCACTATGAGAACACTTTGGTCGAGTTGTACCTTTAATTATGTGGCTTTGCTGTCAAGACTTGCACCTCGAGCTCGTGTTAGAAATTAATTTTTGGAGTAGTAGCGGAGTTTGAATGAGGTACTACAGACCCGGTGGGCCCGGGTGCTTAGGCTCTCGATCTACTACGAACAGTCATAGCTTTGCCGTTTTTAGCATTAATGCTCCAACAGGATTTGAATCTTTTGATGAGTCCGTTCTTTGACGTCTGATCTGCTCCGCCACAGTGAGTACAGCCATCTTAGCTACATCTCACATCTCACGGGTGCGGGAAGGGCCCTTGTATTGGAGTCTTATTCCCAAGTAATAATACAAGGCTGAGTACGCACTGGCAGCTTGTTCAAGCAATTTCCAAAGGTCCTCCTACCAGTGGTAGTGTTGACAATGCACTAATCACTATAGTTGTCGACCAATCTTCCTATCATCGCTTTTATGATCTAATCAATGACAACTGAACGTTCTGCCCCGGTTTTCAGCCGATCTTGAAGTGTATTTCATCAGTGAGCTATACATATAAGATATTCGCACGAACTCACAGAGCTCACAACTCCTCCTTGTTTCGCAGCTGGTCATGCAGAACCAGGTAATCAAGCAAACCCCGCGACGACAAATCCCCTCATTCGAAATCGGCTCACAAAGGACTCCAGGTCCACTCGTGTCCATTGCACAGGTGAAGGGGCACCTCCGCCTCCTCAGAGCGTTCCATAACCTGAGGGTTATAGTAGAAGAATGCAAGGACCGCAGAATTCCTACCTTTGCAGCACAAATGGATAGAGATAGCCGGTGGATGTGGTTTATTACCCTGGCTATTGACAGGTTTGTCAAATCACTTCCATTCAATGACGTACACACCATGACGCCTAAACAAGATTTGAGCGATGGGTCAAATCTCTGACATTCGTACCTCTTGAGAAATTCATCAACAAACAGTTCCCACCCATCGACGTGTGGATGGTTTGGCATGCCTATCTATTGAATCCATGGTAAGTTTTGTACTATTGAACCCTGCGGAGTTAATGATTTGAAATTTCACCTTGGGCAGTTGGTACGAAGAAGACTGTGAACGTCTCCTCATTCTTCAACAGCTCCGCCTCCTCAACGTGTTCGTCGTTTCTTCTGTCAGTTCTTGCTTATAGTTATTTTCCTGGACACAAGTTGACCATGTGTAGATCGATGTTGGAAAGCTTGCAAGGAATCAGCCATCTGCCTCGCGGGTTGCTGCATGGCACAAACAAACTGGGTCATTCTTCGATCCATTTGATGCCATGGAAGAGTTAACTCATAAACAAATGGAGTGTCCTCGGTGTCGGACACGTGTCTTTGTTCGTGAGTCAAGGGGTCTATTCATTCCTTCTAAGGCTAATATATCTCACAGCGTTTGTCAACGATAACGGAACCGGGTACTCCGAACAGCAGTTTAGTGCTATGTGTCCTCTCCCAGGATGTAGACTGAAGATCTCAAAAGGGAATCTAGCCGTGGCGAAGTTCGTACGAGATCTGACAGAGTCAGAGGATGGGAGCGAAAATTTTATGGCGTTGAGTGGCACTATATCTGACACAATTTCTATCGCTGATAAGATTACAGTGGAAGTCTATTCTTTGGCAACGGAAAGCGAGATCCTCAACGGGCGAAGGCAATCAAAGATCAACTAACTCAGTCATCACAGTTTTGTCGTAAGAGTCCTCGGTCTTCTAACCAGCGTATTGCTCGACTGGACTGGGAGAAAGAAATCAAGGAAAGCATTGGTTATTCCTGGCCACTGTTAAAAGACGCCATAGCGATAGCCCTCAGAGACCAGCCAGAGGCGACGTATGTGACCCCATGACGTGCTAGCAATGATTTCTCACCCCAATTAAGGAGGACCAGAATTTTGAGTGCATATGAAGACGACAGTCCGTTTTCTATCAACCTCATTTCTGCGGTGAGTTGCAATGTTTGCGCTTTTTGCTATATCTATAATATTTTTCGGCTAGGTGCTGCGACAAGGGATATTTACCAAAAGGATTGACGAATTAGGCTGGCTTAAACCTGGCACATTCAAGGAAGGTGATAAGTCGCAACTCCTGCAACATGCTCTGCTGCGTTATCACTGGTGAGGACAAATATATAGTAAGGTCGCAATGATGACCTGATCATCACTGTAGTTTCCTCGATTTAGCAGCAACCTCTCCGAATTTGATGTCTGTCCCTACACTTGACATTGACCTGATTTGGCACAGTCATCAGCTGATGGGTGGCAGGTACGGTGTTGATTGTGATATATACATAGGCCGTCGTGTTGACCAGTGAGTGAAGTCTCTTAGTTCATAGCTGAGATAATCTAATATACTTTGCAGTCCACTCACCACAGAAGAAGCTATTCTTTCAAGAGCCCTTGATGATACATGTCGTGCATGGCAGGTAATTTGAGATAGGCTTGTGGTTGAGAATATTTACTCATCAAGCCTCAGTCGCGGTTTCACACCCCATACATGCAGTGCGGTTGCCCTGCACCAGACAAAACTGTATTTGAGAGGCTCATGCGCATCCTCCGACAGTACACGGGAACCCGAATGCGTCTTCAAGCCTCCCTCCACCCTGACCATCTACCTGCCACGCATCCTAGTCTTCACAATGCTGTTCTCGACCCAGAACGTGGAGCCTTTGGATCTTTTGGCAAACCAGCTCATCCGCAACGAGACGAGAAAGATCTTGTCAGACTCTCTCGTCCTTTGGGGGTTTGGAAGAAGCGCCCGAGAAAGACCGATCCGGAACCTCCACCGCAGTTGGAGGAGGGCTTTGTTTCTGAGAAGATGACTGAGGAACCTGTATCCCTTGGTCCCGCACCTCCATATGTCGGCTATGAGTCGGACGCTCGTCGTATGGATACTCGTCATATGCATGTCATTTGACACATATTTATGATCCGAATTATCACTTGGATGATTTACGCAGCTGTCGATGCTTTATGTAAATACTCATCTGTTCACCGGTCCTCTGATGTCTGTAACTGACCATGCAAAACTATCTTTTACCCGGGACAAAGAATGAGAAAGCACAATAAATGTCTACAATTTATGTGAAATGCGGTGAAATTTACTTCAAGTCTGATCTTGGAAGTTGGAAAGGACATATAGGAGGACCATACCCATCAGGAAAACCCTCCCGGGCATAATTTTCATAAAACATTGTAATTTAGATAATTCTATGTAATCACAGAAAAACCGCTAAAAGACGATAAAGTACAACAAGATTATCAATAATCATTTGAAAATACAAAAATTATATCTATCTATATAAGAGTTCAACCAAAACGTGTCACAGTTATCGAGAACCGTATCACTTGTCCACTCTCGTGGGACGATGGCACCAAAATTCCAGACCCTTCAGTCACTTTCCATGTAGAACCCTGGCTCCGGATGTGCCAAAAGTCTGTAGAATCATGGCCAGCCAGTCACTGGCCGGAGTATGCAAACTCCAGCTGGCCGGAGTATGTGGAATCAGTGTTGACTGGTGTAGATATATACATATTAGAATTACTGTAAACACAATAACTAGCCTTATGCCTACAAAATGTATAATACAGCTGGCCGGAGTATGTAGAATTAGTGTTTAGTGTTAATATATATATAAATGATTACCATCAGTGGTAGTGGCTAGCTTTATGCCTGCAAGATATAGAATTCAGCTAGCTAGTTGGCTGGCCTGATTTCACTGCAGGTAGAATCAAGCTTGCCAGTATGCAATTCTGTAACCAATGACTGACCAGCCTTGACTCCACTGTTGTAGAATCAAGAATCAAACTGGCCAGGACACAATGTTGAAACTGATAACTGGCCAGTCTTGGTTCTACATGTTGTAAAATCAAGTCAGCCAGTCACTTGTTATTAAGTTGCATACTGGCCAGATAGCCTGTACAACATGTAGAATCAAGACTGGCCAGTTATCAGTTCCAACATTGCATCCTGGCCAGTTTAATTCTACAACCGTAGAATTAAAGCTGGCCGGTTTAATCCTATAGAAGAATCAAGCCTGGCTAATTATTGGTTTGGGATTTCTATACGAGTACTAGTCATTAGTTACAGAATGTCATACTGGCCAGTTATCAGTTTTAATATTGCATCCTGGCCAGTTTGATTGTACAATAGTAGAATCAAGGCTGGCCAGTTATCAGTTTTAATATTGCATCCTGGCCAGTTTAATTTTACACCAGTAGAAACAAGGCTGGCCAGTTATCAGTTCCAACATTGCATCCTGGCCGGTTTGATTTTACACCAGTAGAATCAAGGCTGGCCAGTTATCAGTTCCAACATTGCATCCTGGCCGGTTTAATTTTACACCAGTAGAATCAAGGCTGGCCAGTTATCAGTTCCAACATTGCATCCTGGCCGGTTTGATTTTACACCAGTAGAATCAAGGCTGGCCAGTTATCAGTTCCAACATTGCATCCCGGCCGGTTTAATTCTACAACATGTAGAATCAAGACTGGCCAGTTATTAGTTTTAATATTGCTCGGTTTAATTGTACAATAGTAGAATCAAGACTAGCTAATTATTGTTTTGTAATTTCTATACTAGTCATTAGTTACAGAATTTCATACTGGCCAGATAGCTTGTACAACATGTAGAATCAAGACTGGCCAGTCATCAGTTTTAATATTGCATCCTGGCCGGTTTAATTGCACAATAGTAGAATCAAGACTGGCTGGTTTTCAATCACAACATTGCATCCCGGCCAGTTTAATTGTACAATAGTAGAATCAAGACTGGCCGGTTTTCAATCACAACATTGCATTCCGGCCGGTTTGATTTTACAACAGTAGAATAAAGACTGGCTGGTTTTCAATTCCAACATTGCATCCCGGCCGGTTTAATTCTACAACATGTAGAATCAAGACTGGCCAGTTATTAGTTTTAATATTGCTCGGTTTAATTGTACAATAGTAGAATCAAGGCTGATCAGTCATTGGTTTCAGATTTGTATACTGGTCAGATAGTTCCTACGACATGTATGATCAAGACTGGCTGGTTATTGGTTTCAACATTTCATACCGGCCGACTTGATTCTGTCTATTGTAGAATCAAGGCTAACCAGTTATTGGTATCAGAATTACATGGACTGCATAGGGTAGATATAAGCTAGTTATATACTCTTATAAGGGCCAGCCATGTACATACATGCTGTAGGAACCATCTGGCCAGTCCATATCTTAAATACAATTATCTCGGCCAGCTGTGGACTACATAGAGTGGAGCTAGTGCTAGCTAAGCTACCTTGTCATTCATTAGCATTGAGAATTATCCTGTCATATTTTTCCTAGCAAAGACAGTATACCAGATCAAAGTATAAATTGACATCCATTGAAATTTTTCTCTGCCTCCTCAACAAATCTTCCCCACATCAAGACCTGCTGATAAGCATAGGCTTGATGACCAGGTCTGGTGGCTTGGCCACCCCTTCTCTCCCATTCATTCTGGTGGTACTTGAACCAGTTTATGGTCCAACCCATTTCATGTCTTACCAGCCTTAATTCCTCTTGCTATCTATTCCATCTAGCCTTAGCCTTCAACCAGTTCACCCTGTAGACTAGATCGGTTGGAGCTTTAGTGACATATCATAGAGATAAAGATTTTTTCTTACATTCATCTATCCAGGCATCGTCTTGACCTTGGCTTGCATTATTTCCCCTCCAAAACCAAGCCAGCCTGTCTGACCCTTGTCCAAATCTATTTTCTTCTGTCACCTCTTTGTCTATACTGAGCTCTGTAGGCGATATTGGCTGATAAAGACTCCCCAAGGTGGCTTTGTCCATGCCTAGACCTTCCATTGCTGACCTTGCCCTCTGATAGCTTCTTACACACTTGTCAATTTTGAGCTGACAGCGTTGAGCTTCTTGCTTTGACCTAGTCCCAGCCCATGTAGAATTAGCACTTCGAAAATACTGACGATAGATGATGGCCTTATGACCAAGGGCCATTCGAAGCTTTTCGAGGCAGTCATTGGCTTGGCCCTTTCGAAGTTCTAATTCTTCAGCTTGGAGGGGACCCAGTCCGAGAGCCAATGCATCCTGGTAGGGCACTGATGATGGCATCCAGATACCCATCTCTTCAGCCAAGATTTCTTCGTCAATATACTCTGAGATCTCTTCATCTGAGACCTCTCCCCAACCATTTTCATCATGACCTGCATAGCAGAATCTAGGATCGTCGGAATGCACTGTTGCAGTTCCAAGATCCATACCAGCAGTCATGGCATCGGCTGTTTCATGAAATTTAGCTATCCTAGCTGTCAATCTCTGTCGCTTCTCTTCTATAGAAACTTTCTGTCCTGGGGTTGCATCAGTAGGAAGTTGTCGAATATCTGCCCTTAGTCCATCCCTAAAATAGTACTATGTCAAACGGTTTCTCTATTTTTATTGGTTACATACTGTAAATCCTCCAGATTGATGCCAGTAATGAGCCAAGAGACTGTCCCAGGTTTGCTAGTGTCGGTATTCTCAGACTCAGTTAATTTGAGTCTAATCTCTGCCATAGTTGGAGCTAGATACAAATACTGATCAGATGTCTATACAAGAATAGCAGCCTCACAACTAGACAGAGTTCACTTACCTTTGTTCATCTGCAACTGATAGATGTCAAGATACTCTCCACGTTGTTCCATGGCCTTTTTCTCATCGATCTTCCATATCGAAATCTTCTCAGGGTCCAGAGACAGAGTGAGCTCGTCAAAGGGAGACTTTGTGTCATCAACACCTTTGAGAGCCCGTTTGTACTTTTTCAAGAGAGTCTTCACTGGAAGCTCAATTGTCAAGCTTGTTCAAATGCAAAATTTGGAGGGCTTACTTATTCCCACTATTTTTTTCCAGTTTGAGTCTCGCATATGATCATCAAGAACTTCTTGACGGTGAGCCTGACTCATTGACCGAGCAGTTGGGGAGATCTTATTGAATGGTGCCCACAGAGTCTCCAAAATCTCCCCATCAACATGTCCAGCCCCTTGAATAAAGTTGAGGCTGTACCTTGCAAAGCAAGCTAATTTGTGAGCGCTAAGATGGAATTTTCCAACTGCTGGAACGATGTGCATATTTTCAGGTACAGACAAGCCCTTGCTCTGGGCTACTCTCTGTAGAAAATTAATGCTCCACTGACACCCCACATCATAAATGATGAGGGAAGAGTCTATACCAGCTGAATGATAATTCAATGCATTGCATATTGAGTAGTCGATATTCATGTGTCTAAAAATTACCTGAGCTTGCATAACATGTTGATTTGGAGGACATACACAGACCTTTCGCCCTTCTGAAAATCAACTATACTATGAGGAACAAAGCATCCATGTCGAGCACAAGCAGTTGCTCCTACACCTGTAGCTCGAAGATTGCTCCTGCTGATATTGGCTGCATTTACTGCACGATGATTGCTGCAAGAAGACCGCTACAAAGATAGTGAAGCATGAACGAAAAGTGGTTGTCATGAGCCAACTCACCTCTTTACTTTCTACAGCCGATGACAGATGAGTCTGGTATTCTTGATCTTTCACCATATACCCAAGCCCGTCTGACAAACTAATGTCCAACTGTGGTTTTCTCATTACCATATGTTGAGCAGTGAAGTTCCCGTCTACCACATATCTTTGTGAAACAAGCCAACTGTACAAACAGGTAAGCATAAGGTTAAAAATGTGCAAAAAAGAAAAGTAGAAGTCTCTCTCCGGACCAACTCTCTGGCTGGCATGTCTTTGAGTGACATCTATGCACCTCAGTTTAACCGGCCAGCATGGTTATGCATGCTATCTGTGTCAAGCTAGCAAGCCAATTTAATGTGCCGGCCGGCCTGGTTTTACATCCAGTCTATGCCATGCTGGCCAGCTTGATTAGAACATAAGTCAGTCCGGCCGGAGCTCTCGTACACTATGCAGTGTAGGGCTAGCCAGTGAGTATGATATTCTCAAGTGTGGTAGAGAAATTGAGTCGCCTCTCCTTAGAATGAGATGGATAAATGACTTGCCTTTCATATCTGGCTTGCCAGTCAGGAGGTAGGTTAATCCCAGGCTGTGGACAAGCAGGGCAAAACCAAGCCAGATCACCCTTGTCCGGTTTCTGCTCATCATTATGGGCAAAGCCAAACCATTTTCGACTCATCAAGTCTCTCCACAGTCGAGACACTCTCATAAGTTCTCGATATCGATTCTAGAAAAACAAATTGGTACTGTTAGTTTAACTTTCACCAAGAAGACTTATAAGACTTACAGGAACAGTATCTGGGAAACAGTTATTGGTCATTCGACGGATTTTTTCAAAGAAGCTGGATGCTGAAGTCTTGCACTCCAGTGCATCAATTAGAAAATGATTGAGGACATCAAAAGTAAAGGCAGTCTGTGGTCGAGTGGTACTGGCTGGAAATAATTTAGCTTTCAGCAATTGCAAATGCTGCTGACAATCGACCCCAGGACAGCTGCACCAGACAACGTTGTGCAAAAACACTCCAGTGGAATGTACAATGGTCAACTTGGTTGGTATAGTTGAACCATGAACTGTCTCCATTGGTGAAAAATCGGCCTCTGCGTCCATCGGAATATTCTCCCATGTATGCATGTCGTCAGAAAATGGACATGGTTGTCCCCCATGGCCCATATACCAGATAAAACCCAATTCTTCAAGTGATGTGTCGTTGAAGCATTTCCCAGTCCACTCTTGAACCTTGTGGAAGGGCAAAAACTGGTGAGCATTGACAATGCAAGAACGACAGAATGTCTGATCTCCACTGCAAGTCAAACAGCGGAATTTCCCTTCACCAATCTGACAAGACTGGCACTGGGATACATCGGAGGGTTTCTCCAAGTCAAGGAGAATATCCAAGTACAAGTCTCGGAAAGGCAGATATTCTTGGATGAAGTCATTTTGTGTCTGGTCGTAATAATCTCTATTTAGTACATCATTAAAAGACACTGAATCACTATGCTTGCCTTGGTTTTTCTTTGTGAGTTCTCTACATAGGAAACAAAGTCACCAAGGGTTTGTCTATCAAAATCTTCATGACTGTTTTGCAACCCTTGAGTGTCTTCTCTAATACGTTTACGAGGGCTGGAGGATGGAGATGGTGTTGGGGCAGTGTCATAAAGGCTATCAGCGCATGATTCCACCCAGGTTGGCTTCCTTCTCTTTCCAATGACTTGTTTATGAGACACATAGGCAACATCAAGGTCCTTGCCTTTAGACAAACGACCTCTTCCTTGGAAGGAAAATGTAGCTGCCTTGAGTCGAGTTTTTTTCTTGGGAGACATAGGGTTACGTGTGGGGGGAAAAATTGATATTATCAACATTCTATTTTTGATAGTTGAAACCATTCATAGGAATCACTAGATCACATCAACTAATCTAGTAGGTATACTGTCAAACACTTGATTTGTCCCATTCCACCCCTCCTCCTCCAAGAACCACTCCTTTCTTATCATCTACTTGTCACAACAAATAACTATCCTGCTGCCCCACCATCTGCAAAAAATAGGCCTGTGTTGGAAAGGGGGGTCTGGATACCCCGCATCTAGAGTGGATTTTATCCCTCATAAAATGGGCAATAACGAGCCTTTCTCCCGGACCCCATGGACCAATAGAATGTTGTAAAACCTTCCCGGAAATGAAGACCATTGTCCCAGGGTAATAATCCAGTTCGGCCCCAACATCTGCTAATGTCAACTTAGCCTCATGGCCACTGCCTAAACTAATCAGAAGATCAAAAAGAGAAGGTGCGCCACCAGAATCTCTGTGTGATAAAGTTGTACGATTTGCAATTATTTCCAATCCTGAGAAGATCGAGGGCCAATCACAGATGGGTGGTGATGTTCTATCAGAACCTTGAAGTTCCTCAATAATACGAGTGATTGCCAAGGTGCCTGCTTCGAATAGATCTGGAGCCGATACAGCGGTAATGGCATTCCAGAAAGATTCAGTAGCTGATAAAGCAGCTAGCCACTCTTGGACTTCCACAGACTTATAGGAAGCCGAGGTAACCATTGGGTCTTCCAGTCTCTGCAAATGAAATCAAACAAAGTCAAAAGTAGCTAAACAGCCACTAAATTTGGCCTATACCTCGTGTCTTTGCATAAAATATGCTGGTGATACTGTGACTCTGCCTGCTCCAAATTCTCCACCCCCCTCTGGGACAACAAAGCCTTGAGATCGCCAAGACTGTTGGGTGGAGGACGTAATTGTTTCAAGAAGTAAAGTCCGTAAACCCTTAGTGGCTGAGTTCACATATTCCTAATTTAATTTATCAATTGATGAGGGGAATTCCCAAGGAAGAATGAACATACAACCCGAGAAGAAGACAGAATATTTGGCAAGTAAATTGTTAAAATTTTACCTTGCCTGTCCACAATAGTAGCTGGTGCTGAAATTTTACCGATCATAGCTGCAGAAAAGTACTTTGGTAGCTGATTGGTATTAGCGAGGGGACCATCAGATTTAGGTGTAGAGACTTTGGCCATTTCGGCAAATCTGTCAACATCCCAATCCACATAATCTGCAAATGATGTGAATTTAAAACCAGGTGATATCTTGCAGAGTGAAACAACTCACAAGGATTTACCATTGCATGGGCAACTGTCAGTGCAGCTCGATTGATCTCATATTCTGAGATTGACGCAGAAGCATGGAAGTTGACATCACGTGTTGCTAAGCAACTGTCTAGCTCATGTCCAATTCTTAATCTTAAGTGAGACCATTTAATAGAGCGGATCAAATAAGGCCCTAAATATAACCTCTCACCTTGCTTTGTGTAGAAGGTGAGTTTGCAATATCCCCCCTCTGAAGATCCCTGTTGCTGATGATTTTCCCATAATTTCCTTGATCCTTGTGGTCAGAGCTGCTCTCAGCTTGATTGATTGACTCATTTGTTGGTCCATGGTGAGCAAGGAAAATTTTCAACCAGCTTGTTCGGATCAAGACTCAATTTAACTTATATGAAATGATTCCGAAAAAATTGTCCCGCGATCAAATTTGGATATATGAATGGAATCTACTGATGGAAGACTGATTAAATGAAGTCTTGCCCAGATTGTGACATAATTAGTACTGTAATAACTCGCTCAGATGCTGGAAGAGTGAAGACTAATATTGGCAGACTACCACAGAAGAATGAATGATATTCTGAATCTGGGACTACACTGTGGGATCCCTGTCTCAAATAACAGGAGACACTTCCAGCTGGAGTTCAACGCCTTGAGAGACAGCAAGGACTCACTTATTAAGAATGCAATCACAAAAACAGTAGTGTATAATAGTAAATTGGCATCCGGAGGATACCAGGACAAGTAGCAATGACGCCATATGATACAAACTGCCCTGCACCATCAGAAGGCTGACTCTTCCCTTCTGACCATGGAGGGGAGATACCTCTGAGGTTACCTCTGAGGCATATACTGGCTAGCCCGCCCTCAAAACTGTTCGTGTTAAGAGTTCTGCCTCAGAGGTAATACTTCGTTAGCTACACCTATACTGTAGGGTATTGAAAATGTTTTCTTTGTTAACCGAAGAAAACATTCTCAATACCCTGCAGTATAGGTGTAGCCAACTTACCTCTGAGGCAGAACTCTTAACACGAACAGTTTTGAGGGCGGGCTAGCCTCTAAGTGGCCTGTAGGGTATTGAGAATGTTTTCTTCGGTTAACAAAGAAAACATCTTCAATACCCTACAGTATATGCCTCAGAGGTAAGTTAGCTACACCTATACTGCAGGGTATTGAGAAACCCTGCAGGCCACTTAGAGGCTAGCCCGCCCTCAAAACTGTTCGTGTTAAGAGTTCTGCCTCAGAGGTAAGTTGGCTACACCTATACTGCAGGGTATTGAGAATGTTTTCTTCGGTTAACAAAGAAAACATTTTCAATACCCTACAGTATAGGTGTAGCTAACGAAGTATTACCTCTGAGGCAGAACTCTTAACACGAACAGTTTGGAGATACCTCTGAGGCATATACTGGCTAGCCCGCCCTCAAAACTGTTCGTGTTAAGAGTTTTGCCTTAGAGGTAATACTTAGTTAGCTACACCTATACTGTAGGGTATTGAAAATGTTTTCTTTGTTAACCGAAGAAAACATTCTCAATACCCTACAGTATAGGTGTAGCTAACTAAGTATTACCTCTGAGGCAGAACTCTTAACACGAACAGTTTTGAGGGCGGGCTAGCCTCTAAGCGGCCTGTAGGGTATTGAGAATGTCCGTCAGTCCAAAATATGCTAGCAGCCCAGGCAGATGGTGACAATGACGCCATATGATGACTCCCCTCTGTGGTCAGAAGGCAATTTCAAAGAAGAATCAACCTTCTGACCGGGAAGGGAAGTTTGTATCATATGGCGTCATGGCTACTTGTCCTAGTGTTCTGCCACCATCTGCCTATGCCAATAGTATATTTTGACTGGCAGACAATAATCAATGATAGCGTCCTTCAGCATGTCAATGGTGAGCCGCATCAAGGCAGAATTGAGATCTACATAACACATTATCTATCTAAGACATGTAGTAGATAATAGTTGCTTTGGTCTGTGCAGCGTTTGATTATTATACACTACTGTGCTTTTGCGCTTGCTTTCTTAATAAGGCTCTTTGCTAATATACACACGGTCACGTGACCTTTTCAGCCGGCAGCAAATAAAGTGCATCCATCAACATACATTTTCAAATACAAAGTACGAGTGACAATAAATTTTACTACAAGTAAGCAAACAAATAAAGTAACAAATACAAAAGGGGAGGCAAGACTTCAATGAGGGGGCCCTCCTCACCAAAGCCTCAACACTCCAGGTGAAAATGTATGTAGCAAATATATATATAATACAATACAAATTTGTCCTGTAGAAACGTTAGACCGAAATTTAAGACAAGATTAACACTTAACTAGAGAGCACTTGTCACACAAAAGTACCGGCAGGTTCAGCAGTCTAGAGAACAAAACAGATCAGTTAAGGTCATCAGGAATTGAGCGCTTACCACCATTAAAAAGTCGGAGCAGGAGCCACTGACAAGTGGCATGCACTGCGATACCGCCAATTCCAAGAAGCAGGAGCCACTGACAAGTGGCATGCACTGCGCTGAGCCCCAGTCCCAATAAGCAGGAGCCACTAACAAGTGGCATGCACTGCACTACCGCCAATTCCAAGAAGCAGGAGCCACTGACAAGTGGCATGCACTGCGCTGAGCCCCAGTCCCAATAAGCAGGAGCCACTAACAAGTGGCATGCACTGCGCTACCGCCAATTTCAAGAAGCAGGAGCCACTGACAAGTGGCATGCACTGCGCAACCCCCAGTTCCTATAAGCAGGAGCCACTGACAAGTGGCATGCACTGCACAACCCCCAGTTCCAATAAGCAGAATACTAAATAGAACAGACATACCTGCAATTTTTATCTTGAATCAATTACGATGTCTACCGACTGGTCTATTGCCTTTAAGCCAATTCTCGACCTTCACTCTAAGGCCATTTTTGCTGCAGGTTCCTCATCTGTTGGAAAACCTGTGGTGAGGAAGATTCGGAGGGCCATACTAGCTGCTCAAGACGAGCAAGAGGAACCCATTGCCTTGCCTACTTCCTTGAAAAAGGTCACAAAATTCTTATACTGTACATGTATTTAGTTGTCTGATGATATACATAAATGTTACCTACAGGCAATAAAAGAATACTATGCCAAAAGTCTCAAAGACAAGGAAGAGGCAGACAAATGTGAGGCAGCGAGTCGCCCAAGAGAACCATCTTTCTATAAGAAACCCCTGTCTGAGTGAGATGTAGCACAGAAATTATTTAAGCAGGAGATCGACTCATATGACAAGGCCCAACAACAGAGTAAAGGCTTGGAGTATTCAATCAAGTACCGCACTGGGAATGTCAGGGAGTGGTTCAACAACATGACACCTTCACAACAGCAGGAGGTCAAGTTTGCCATGAAGAAATGGAATGAGGAGGGGGCGCCAGAAGAAACTCAGGCAATGTAAGTTTTACTTCAAATCTACAGTTATTCCAGTCTAACACTTTGGCTTGAGATATCGTAAGAATAACCTCAAGAAAACTCTGGAAGATTTTGCAGAGCAAATTCGGCGCACCATGGGTTGTCGCATAGTAATGCTTGTTAGTCATAAGAAAAAAGCTAGTCAGACATTGTCCGTCAGTCTGTAAGTCATCAAATCAACATGGAAATCTCAAGACTAACTAAACTACTATAGACACGAAACTACGCCTCAGAATGCCAAGAAAAAATTTTCTGTGAGCTCGAGTGGTATCAAGGAGTGGGCTGCAAATGGATTTGAATCCTTTGGAGAATGGTCTAAGACTGAATTTTGTACGTGTTTCATTTGATTTTAAATATCATGCTCACTGACTATTAAATTGATAGACCCTTCAGAGGATTCAGACCATGCGGCTTCAGACTGTGAGGATGGACCTGTCTTACCTGAAATCATAGTAGATGATGAGGGGTATGCAAAACTTCCTCTTCGTGATGGTATTGGCCTCAAGGGCCAACACGAATTGATTAGAAGTATCTTTCATACTTCATACAGTAAGATCTAACATCTTCAATATGTGCATGACATTTGATTGACTCAATGGTTTGTAGAAGTCTGCACAGGTGGCTCTAGACCTGTACCTTGGGGCGTGATAACTGCCAGCCCGTCCAATTATTTGGAACCTGGTTCAGTTCCCACAGGATTTGTGGTCAAAGACCCTTCTCATATGAAGACAGAGGAGGTAAATCGTCTATGGATGCATTGGGAACGATGTTCTGCTACAAATCAGAAGCTAGTTGTCTTTATTAAGGCCAAGGATGCTGATATTCGGGTCACTGGGAAGTCCAAGACGAAAGTAGTGAGCACCCTAGACTTAGATGAAGAAGATCAAGGCCGGCCGGCTCCATTTGCCTCTCATTTCACAGAACGTACAACACAGCCGGCCGCTCATGAGACAACACCAGATGATGTTGCCATCAATGACCGATACACATTTTTAGAAACCCTTAGCAAGAATGAAAACTACTTGGAGCTTGTGGACGCCACTAGGGACCTGGCAATATTAGCCAAACAGAATGTTAGTGTCACTTGGTGCTGTTTTCAATTTTATGGCTTATATGTCCAACAGCCAATTTCAGAGCGACACCAAGATTTGCCTACCTGGGCTGACTGGTCTTGGAGCAAAAATTATCTTTCCGAGGACATTCACACCTCATATGTGACATTGATGGCCAGCTTAAACAAGCTACAGACCTGTCCAATCTCAGGGCCATCATCGGCAATGCCAGTAATACTAGGAATTGGGCTCCTCTATAGGGAGTCTAAGCGTGTGATAGAGTATGAGGAAGACGAGGCTGATCCCAATACCCCTTTCTACCTACCTCATTCTGCTATTGATCTACAGTTCTTGGTCGCTCTGGATGAGGCTGTCCGGGAAGTCTTATTCTCAGTTGTTGGTCAGATTGAGAGGCTGAACAAAGAGGGACTCAGTGATGAGGTTGAGGATGAGGAGATGAGGATGGTGGTAGAGAAGGAAAGGCATGAGGTTGAGGAGAAGGATGTTGAGTCAGAGGAGAATGTAGTTGGGGGAGAAGAACAGCAGGAGCAGGAGGTTGAAGAGGTGGTGCAGAAAGGGAGGAAGAGAAAAATTAACCATGCTTCATCAAGTAAGTCCAAGAAGCCTAGGACTGAGCCTGTGGTTCGTAGATCAGGTAGGGCGAGGCAACCCTCTAAGAGATCCCAGAAGATATGATCTTGTATCCTCCATTGTCTTCATTGCTAGTCAATCTTGTACAGTAATTACATATGCTTGTCTAGACTCTCGTACTGCCTGGTGATAAGTTATGACTTGAGTATAAACTGGCTTTCCTTGCTCTATGTACATATATATTGGCTAGCCTGACTCCTACATAGGTAAATGCAGGACGGCCGGTATGCTAGTTTAATACCTGCAAACAGGCCAGCCTGGCTCCTACATAAGTAAATGCAGGACGGCCGGTATGCTAGTTTAATACCTGCAAACAGGCCAGCCTGGCTCCTACATAGGTAAATGCAGGATGGCCGGTATGCTAGTTTAATACCTGCAAACAGGCCAGCCTGGCTCCTACATAAGTAAATGCAGGACGGCCGGTATGCTAGTTTAATACCTGCAAACAGGCCAGCCTGGCTCCTACATAGGTAAATGCAGGACGGCCGGTATGCTAGTTTAATACCTGCAAACAGGCCAGCCTGGCCCCTACATAAGTAAATGCAGGACGGCCGGTATGCTAGTTGAATATCTACAAAGTAAATGCAGGATGGCCAGTATGCTGGTTTCATACCTACAAACTGGCCAGCTTCATGGCTACCCAAGTATATGTAGGGCAGCTGGTATGCTAGTTCAAGCTTACAAACTGGCCAGCCTTGCCTGTACGTAGGTATATGCAGGGTGGCTGAAATGTTGTTTTAAACTTACAAACTGGCCAGC
The DNA here is from genome assembly GCF_016647745.1 of Suillus plorans. NCBI lineage: Eukaryota > Fungi > Basidiomycota > Agaricomycetes > Boletales > Suillaceae > Suillus > Suillus plorans. Next base: position 42,669 of record NW_024537513.1, read on the forward strand.
CTGATGGCTACCTAGGTGGATGCATGATGGCTGGTATGCTAGTTCAAAACATACAAACTGGCTAGCCTTACCCATACATAGGTAGATGCAGGGCGGCCGGTTTGCTAGATTAAGACCTACATACTGGCCAGCCTGGTTTCTACTGAGGTAGAGATATGGTTGGCCAGTATAATCTTAATCCCACATATTGGGCCACCCCACGTCTGCCTATGTAGAAGAAAGGCTGGCCAGTTACAAATATAGATGTGAAACAGTCAGCATCCTAATACACCAGCAAGCCTTGATATTGGTATACCTACGGCCGGCAGTTGTCTTACATCTACTGGCTGGTCATGCTTTTACAATAGTATGGTAGTGTATTATACATGTGGACTACTACTATACAAGGCCGGCCAGCATGTATTCTACATAGACCAGCCGGGGACTGGCTGGCCATAATTCTACAGGGTTTTGGCACATCCGGGGCACTGGTTCTACATGGGAAATTGACTGAAGTATGTGGATATGCGCACCACTGAACCTGGCCACTGAGAGGGGTGTAAGGGAATGGTGCGATACGCCTCTGCGACGTCTCTTGTGGCCAGTTGGAAACCTGGTGGTAGACAGCTGATAGTGAGGGAGAGAACATGAAATGTACCCCAGGTACTGGGAAAATTATCCAGATCGATATATGAATTAATAGAAGGGTTAGGAAACTTCTGCGATGTATCGTGCAGGAAAGAATAGTTCTGAATGATGCGAAAACGCCCGGGGCGTCCGGGTTTTGGTATAATTGAGAAAGGTGATGACTGAAAGGGGCCAATAAGATCTTTGACTTCATTGGCCGAGAGCGGCCCAATGTATCTACCCTTGCTGATCTCAGATTGGATGATTGATAAGAATTCTCGTTCATATGTAATAATGGAGTCTTTGTTGTATGGGATTTGCGTGAGTTTAATGTTCGGAATGTCGAGGCGAAAGCCTCGACGAAGTCCATTAGGTACATGTGGGTATCTGTTAATGAGTCCGGATGTTGCAAGTTTAGCGTTCCAAGCATCGACTTTGTAAGGGGAAATGGCCTTATGCCTTCTGTGCTCGAGGGCAGCTTTGAGCTCCATGAGTGGACGCTGCGCAACCTGAACAGAAGTGTCGCCGATCGTGGGAAGTGTCGCTGCAGCCTGAGACACGCTGCCAGTCGCTGCATATGGGCCGCGTGTCTCGCATGGTGAGAATCTTTCCGAGGCGTGTGCATAGGGTATCGAAAGCACTGTCCCACGTCTTTGTGGCCTTGCATTCGATGATTCGATGCGGGTTTTGCCCAAGACAGACGGCGCAAGCGGAAAGGGCATTTCCGCTTGCGCCCGCTCGAAAATCCTGCCGGTTCCTCTTTTGTCTTCCTCCCTGCTCAAGCGACGGTGAACGCTTCCGCGATTCCCTGGAGTCTCGCTGATAATTTCGTTGATGATTCGACGAGGAGCCAGTTGAGACCGTGAGGTGTTGATCAGCCTGTCATTCGAGACGAAGCGGAAGCATGCGATGGTTACGCGCAAGAGTGAAGCAATTTGCCACCATGCATCGAGTGATGCGACAATGAGAGGTGTTGATTACAGGGTGAGGCATGAAGCATGTGGCATGTGGCATGAAGCGAAGCGGTGTAGTGATGTAGCAAATTTTTAAGAAGAAAATTGGGTGCGAGAGAAGCATTTAGTAATGGTTCGAAATTTCGCAATGGAAAGTTTGCTAACCTTATAATCTCGTTGGTTGTCTTTTTTGGTACGCTCTAGCCAGTATACTCTCTCCCTCGTTGCGTCTAACACCTTCTGATTGATGGTGGACAGATTGTATGGACCCGCTGCCGATTTCGCGACAACGTGCCAACGTTTGCGTTGCTCGGCTTGATAAACTAGTAAAGCCTTCTGGGCAAGCGGGTCCCGCATGGAACGATAAGGGTGGATCTGTATATTCTTCCAGAAAAAGGCCATCATGCGAACTCGGTCTTGTGGCCAGTCGGCCTCTTCGATGGCCGCTATGAACCTTGGGTAGGCTATGCAAAATTCCTCGAAGGAGAGGTTCTCATCGTCTACGACGGACGAGGCGTTGCGTGCTGCTGTTGCCGACACCCAGGCTGTGGATCCATCTGGGAGGGTGGACATGACCATGGCATCATCGTCGATGGTCTTTTTGGAGTGTGCCTCGTCTAGACCATCGTTAGTGAAATACCACAGTTTGAGGTACTCGCCTTTGTTGAGCTTGCGAATCGCGTAGGAGGAGGGAATTATGGAGGGTTCGTCTGGAACGCCAGTGTCTTCCGGGATTGGCATAAACTTATGCTTGTGCTTCTTTTTCTCTTCTTTCCGTGCTGACTCTTCCTCGTCGATGCGCTCCTGCTCTATTCTGTCTTGCTCCTCCTCTTGTATCCGACGTAAGTTCTCGCGTTGCTCTCTTTCGACCTCTACCTGACCTTCCCAAAGGTCAATGTCTGCGTTGTTGGCTGCGCGCCAGATGGTCCTGAGGAGCTGTATGGACTGCTCCTCGGTTACATTGTCGTTTACCAGTTGCGCTTGTGCGTTAGCATAGTGCGGTGAGGCATAGTCCGGGCAAATGTTTAAGTTTGGGTCGTTGATAATCCTTGGCATGATATAAATGCTAAAGTGCTAAATAAAAGCGATGAAATAAAGGTGAAGTCGAATAGTAGATAGACTGCGAGTCGTACTAGGTGGTAGTACGAAAGAAGAAAAGATGAGTCACGAAAAGCAGTGCCGCCGCGTAGACCTCATTCTACGCACGTTCTCATTCCTCGAACTTACGTAGAATATAAACTTTGTTTGCAAATATAAACGAATGGGCTCGTATGTCCAAATTGTGTCACCGCAATTTTCCAGAATATCAGGGAATTGGCAGACTCCGGGACCGTCCGGCTGGGTCCGTCCGGGTCCACCTGCGTCACTCAGTTGGTGTTCTGTACAATCATAATTATTGAGCTTTTACTTTCAAATCAAATTTGATTCGCATTGGTGGCAACAGTAGAACAACATGACAGCGTTTAATCACTTGCTGCGCCATCTTGAACAAGAGCCAGGCACAATCAGTCACACCTCACTCACTTCTCTTTTCCAGTTCATCACTCTTGCAACCCAGCTTAAAAACGACATCATCCTTGTGGAGCCTTCCTTGAGTCCAACTTCAGATCCACCATTTGTTCTATCACCTGCAGTCACTGTGTTTCTTAGTGCAGGCTGTTCAATCTCTCCAGCTGAAGTCAATGATGCATGGTCCCTCCTCAAGGATGTCATTTGGAGTGGAGGGATCACTGTTGATGTGGGACGGCTATGGGAGACACATGGCACTCAAAGGGGTCTAGGTAAGTTCATTTGATTGTGTTGTCACCTCTGTTTCTTTATCTAACGATAGAATGGCCCCAGCTGAGCATCTGCTCTATCCTCCTAGCCACTCATGCCTTCATCCCGACTGCCAACGTCGCGCAAAGGGCATGACTCTCAAGAAGGCTGCTCAAACCTATGTGGTGTTGTTCACGCTGACGAAAGGCCCATGCATTGCAAAATCCGTCCATCTCTACTGTCAAAGTAAGCACTTGCACTCCGCACTCTTGCTTTGAGTCATTATTTTTGTCATTGACAAGGTCAACTAGCTTGTGGAATTGATTACCACCATAATTACAGTGTGTTTAAAGGAGAGCACACCTATTACGAGCACCAACCAGATAGTGTTCAGGCTGTGGATCATGTGTTCATCGAGAAGAGTGTAATTGAGCTCTTTAGGACTGCAATGGATTTCTCATGGTGCGCTATATGCTATGCTCTTGATCTCTCCCATCTGACTATGAAACTTGGTTGCACCCAGGACTTCAGCTATGAACTGTGCAAAGTTGTATAACCTTTGCCTCTCACATGGTAAGCAGACACCTGCAGACTTTAAAGTCAAGTTTGAGCTTTCTGTCGAGCATGTTTGGGATGGTTATGTAATAACTTCACTGCTGGAGGACTGCGAGCGTCGCATGAACACCCTCATTGCTCCCCACACTGGTGAACAGCGAGACCGATTCACGGAGGCCATGATCGCAAGGAACCGCCGCATTCAGCTTTATGGCTATGAGCAAGTCCGTCGCCACTACTGCAATAGATGCACAAGCATGTATGAAGATGAGCAAGGTGTCGGTGAGTGTAATAGTTTTGAGGCTATGCGGGGCTAAGTCGTAAGATATATACAGTCACGCATAAAGTGTCCGCTGTCGTCGTCGATGGTGTCACTGTCGGCCATCCATGCTGCGCGGTTTATAACTGCCACACCCCGCTGTCTAACAACCACCATCACTTTTGTCATCTACACTCTGGTCAAAATGACAAGTGCATGATTATCGGCTGTGACCTGCCCATTGTACGTGGCCGACGCACTTGCTCAACACTGGAACATCGTCAAGTCGAGGATACTCACGAGCTGCGTGGTCAATCCAGATTCCAGCTCCAGGAGCGCCTTGCTCGTGCCAGAACTACCATTGCCACCAACACATCTCTCACAGATGATCCACCAGACGAAGAAGAGTATGAGTTCAATGAGAATACCAGGAGAGCACTTCCTGCTACCAGTTCATCCCAGGACAGACCTGGAAGGAAGAAGTTCAGGGCAGTCTTTGGCCGCCGGCGCACACACAACGAGCAGTTGATTGTTGCTCCATGCGGTATGATTATTGCTCAAAGGACTTTCTTTGGAGCGGAGGGAGTAGCCAGTGTCAAGGTATGTATCATCATTCCATGACCATTTCCTCAACTCATGATTATCTGCAGCAATTCATCAAAGAAGTCTATGCAGGCGAAGACGCTGTCAAGCCCAATCACATATTCTTCGACAACAACTGCACCCTTGCAAAACTTGCGATGGGCGATCCTTTCTTTGACAACATTGGCTTGTCCGTCGACGTTTTTCATTTCAAATGCAAGCATTCACAGACCGACACATTCTGCCAGGAGAATTGCAACCCAGAAGCATTCCCTGAGCTCCATAGCGATGATGGGAAGGGTTGGCGGTTCAATTCCTCCGTGGCAGAACAAACAAACAATTGGTTCGGCAAGTATCACCCCATCGCTCATGAAATGCTAGCTCACAAATTCAACTTCTTTTGTGATGAGTTGATCTTACGGAGGAATCATCGGACAGAGGAGAAGCTGGGCAAGGATGGACACAACCCACGCATATGGCCATGTCAGCAGGTATTTGAGTAGTCAGTAACCATGAATACCCAAGGCTATATTATCTTGCATCCGTTGCTCTGCATCACCGACATCATGCTTCATAGGTTTAGCAGGACGCGAGCCACGACCTTTAGTTCGCAATAACACCCTCTCAGGCAGACGTCCACGTTTACAACTTGCTCATGGCACCAGAGCCATCGAAATACCCGCACTCTGCCAGATGGTACTCTCACATCAAATCTTATAGTGCAGAACATGCAGATCTGCCTGGATCGCCTTCTTCATCTGTGGATAATTCATGCTCGGGATACGGAGAGCCCAGAAGCAGCGGTCAGTTGCATGCGTGACCCACCCTGTTGCATGAGCTTCAGTAATCATCTCACAACTCTATGGATACTGATATACCTTTTGGACGCAGTTGTTCTGGAGTCCAGCGAATCGTATATCTGAGAATTGGGAACCCCGCCTGTTGGAAATCTCTTGCAAACATCCTCACGGGGATGTGCACTTGTCCATCACTTAGAATATCACCCATCTGCCTCATCGATTCTTCGACAGTTGCTGTACTTGGGAGCGTCCGATACTTCTTCACAAGCTTCTCAACGACGGGGCGTGGGAAGTACCGCAAGATGTTAGGGAACACATCCTGTGGACCTTGAACCGGGTGCGCGATCGCGTAAAGGTACCACTCCTCGCTCAGATCGCCAATAGAAATGCTCTTGACTCCTTTCTCGCGTAGAGCACGAGCAAGGCCTCCCGACCGTTGCCAGGTCATTGGATCGGGTGTGGTAGGGATCCAATTGCCATCAAAACATCCCCGGTACGTGCCGTGCTCCACACCGACTTCGTCTGTCTCTATTACCTTCATCATAGCTTTGATAGGAACTTTGGCAGGGTCTCTCAGGGTCTCCAACACGTCAGGGGCATTAGGATCGAGATTGAGGGCGCGGCAAAGGGCTTGGAAGGATTGCCTCAGCTCCAACGGGGTTTTAGGGATAGTCCTGCAGGCAATGAGTGAGTTAACGGCAAGTGATAAAAGTGACTTACATTATTGTGTTTGATTGCAAATGGGCGGAACGGAACGGGGAGTTCTGCCCTGGTGGCAGGTGTGAAAGGTGGTGCAAGATTTGGTGTACGGCATGGGCACCTATTGCTCGTTAGCAATGATGTGAGTTCAAAGGAAGCTTTCACTTACCAGCAGACAGCCCAGAAAGTTGAATATTGCTCGGGTCACCTACACATGATGTCAGGATATCGACTAACTCTGACATGGCGTGCGTTCAAGCTTACCTCCAAATGATGCAATGTTCTCCGAAATCCACAGAAGCGCTAACCATTGATCTTTGAAGCCAAAGTTTCCGTCTATCTTGGGCTCGTCGCACGCAAGGAAACCAAGCACCGAGAGCCTATAGCCGATGTTGATATGAATTTCCTTCCTTGACTCGGCCACATATTGTGACTGGGAGCTCAAGCCATGGGGCGAACCAAACTGAAGAAATCTGCGACAATGAGTCCCCGAAAGTTATAGTTCTATGCACAACGGACCCTCCGTGAATGTAAACCTTGACAGGAAGATTCGCCCCAGGTTTCGATGATGAATGGCACGCAATATTGACAAAGAGGCTGAAGAATGAAAGTATCAGATTTAGAGCTGGAAAAAATATCCTGAATCGCTTACGGGTCCTCTGACGGCTCTCCGTAGCCCTTGCGATCAGCTGGTGCTGTCGCTGCACCCTGTCCATCATTCGAAGGCTGAACACAGTCTAAGGGAATTCCGTCTTGTGACAATGATTTACGAGAGTTTGATGATTTGACATACGCTTGGTCTCATAAATGTAGTCCTTGTCTTCATATCGATAATTAGGAGGTAGTGGCTTTGGGTCCTGGAAGCGAACGGGTGGCAACACGTAAGGAACCTCTAAATACTTGGTTCAGCATACGAGCGCGAAGGGTTTGGTCGATATAGCCTCCAAGTGCTTCAACACCCTCTGCATCTCCGGGTGTTTCATGCTGCCCTACGCCTTCGCCTTCGCCATCATCTAGCACCAGACAGTACTACTCAACCTGTCACCTCACACAACAACCTCCACCAAGTCGAACTATATGTCATCAACACTGTATTGTGCTCGTGTGTTCCTGTTAGTTCTACTACATCCATCAACTCACAAGAATACGATATAGCAATCCCACTCTGGCTCAGCTTAGGTTTGGATATGACACCGACGTATGCACCCCACCGAAAGCCAGTAAACTTGATATCAACGTAGCAACTGCACAGGACTCCAGGAGACGTCGCAGACCACTGGAACGCTCAGGAGCCACCGAGAAGCATCCTTCCTCCCAATTCCACAGCACCAGAGCAGACTGGGCAATACTCAGCGAGAGCGGAGGGTACCGATGGGAACGCACTGGAAGTAGGAGGGAACGTGTCTGATAGAGAAGATGAAGAAGCGGAAGATGAGTTTGTGGATACAGCGGCTGGATGGATGGATACACACAGACCCTGGATTATCAGAATTCTCCTTTCTTGCAAGATGCGGGGATCACTGTATCTCCTGACCCTATCTTAGTCACTGGACGTGAAATTCATTATGGTAATGCTGCCGCTAGTAGACCGGTGGTAAGTCCAGGATGTCAGCATGCATGGGGCGCAATGATCTGATTCTTGACCTACAGCAACCACGAAATGGTTCTTGGAACGTCATCGACCAGATTTTCCACGAGCTGAAGAGTCTATCGTCCTGGGGGATTCTCAATTACTCAAGGGTTAATGACCAAACAATCAGTCGCTTCGTCAACACTTTGCTCAACGCGTGCAAAAAAACTTGGTGCCATCAGTGTTTCTATCTTATGCGTATCTCAAACTAATCTTGTCTATCTTAGGAATGAGTAAATGAGATGTCGAATTTCATTTCTAGCTACTGATCGTTGTCTGGCAGATATATCCCCACCTGCAGCAAGTCAATCATGTGCTGGCGCGTCGTCTGTGGTGAATGTAAGTGCTACGTCGATTCGTCCACCAATGCGTGCTTATTTTATGTTTGGTAGGATTTCTGAAGGAGAATACGCGCTCACGGGACAAGAGGAGATTGAGGATATCCCGAGGTCATAAACGCACGCCCATAGACACGTTTAGTCTGCACGACCACTTTACTCGGTCCTCGGCCACACATCAGAGGCTCGGAAGATGGTGAACGTTAATTATGAGAAACAAAACTACAGGAACTAAATGGACACAAGTGTAGACTGTGGGCAATGCGAACAAAACTAAAGAATGAAGTCTTAACAATCAGAGTTGTGTGCACCTACTTGTGCGGCCGTTTCGCCTTCTTCATGAAGGAAGTCCAGCTTCCTTTCTCTGTTCGACCATAATCAATGTAGCGTTGGCGAAGCGATGTGTTGGGCTTGAAGTCCCACACCTTGCGGTTGTCATAAAACGTTGATGCCTTGAATGGTACACCAAAGTGGCCGACAAATGCATCTGCCACACTGCGTCGTCCATCAACCGCCCTTTGACAAGCATTGAAACCACGAGAAATGTCAACCACATAAAAGTCAACGGGCCAGATTGCGACTTTTTCGACGACAATGGCATCATGGCTTGATGATCCGCGTGAAAGAAGACTTCCCGAATCCTCCTTCTTCACGATCGGTGTTGAGTGCATTGACGAGATAGATGATGAGAGCGAATGAGAGTCGGAGGCATCAGAAAGATCAAATGAGTCGGCAAAAGGGCGTTGTTTGCGGCATGGTAAAACACAGCGGGGAGCCTGAGGAAGTGGAGAATGGTGCCGCTTGGTTGTGTGGACAGATTTTGTCGTGTCATCCCCATCACTATCTGTCAATGACAAGATAGATGAAAAGCGCCGCTTGATTGGTGGTTTGAATGAGCGCCGCTTGATTGGTTGAGCTGGCGAGTCATTAGGCACTTCATGCTCATTGTCTGATGCGACTGGCGACAGTGAGGGCATACCAGAGCGAGGTTTGCGAGTATGTGGCACAGGATTGGTAGGAGGTAGAGATGGTGTACGTGAGCTCCGTGCAAGAGATGCAGCACGCACATACTTCCGTTTGCTCGTCAGGTCTGTCATGAGGTTAGCGCTTACTGGGCGTGTCAGTGTGTGAAGGTGCCGGTCAAAGTCTACACACTCCCTGACACGTGCATCCCTCACAAAGAGGATGCCAGCATCGCGCTCATGCAGAGTGACCATGTGGCCCACATCAAACCATGTCCATGTGTCGAGGGCACGGTTGTACCGCTGGATAGGAGCAATCCTTGCAGGAGCAGGAATATCGGGGACCTCAGAGGTCATGCATAATTTTTGGAGGACCGAGAGTGTGAAGTAGAAGTTGGGTAGTTTGAAGCCGTCTTGAAATTCGTAAATTATGGGCTCAACACCATTCTGAGTCCATGCATACACCACAACAGTGTTCTTCTCCCGAGCCACAGCCTGAAGACATTCAAGTTCACATTGGCGCCTTTCTTCATTCATTTCCTCTTCACGAGCATTTTGCTGCGTAAAGATGGCAGGCATCTGCATTGCATAGCGTGGTGCTGCTCAGGCTTTGGGTTGTGATGGGCCAGCAACCATGCGTGAAGGAAGCTGCACAGGTTCACTAGCATCTGGAAGCTCAACAGCACGACCCTTGCCCTTCTGGACTTGTGCAGGAGGCTCAGGAACTTCCGATAAAGAGGCCAAGGGTGGGGACAGACGGACGTCCAAGTCAGAGGGTGCAGCATCAAGAATCAATGCTGGCTGCGAAGGTGGGGGTGGAGGCATAGGTGGACATGCTTGAGGCTGATGAGGTGTTCGAAGCGCCAATGATAGATCCAACACAACAGCGGAGGTATGTCCTTTGACGGAACAACCACCCAACAGGCTGCAATGTGTTCGGCATGCAGCGTTCTCACAATGTGCATGGGGGCGCTTCTTGCAGACCAGGGCAGCACACATAAGGAGCAATGTGGCATTGCTCAAGGCAGCAGGCTGGACGACAGCGGTTGGGACTAGCTGAGCTGGCTGGACGATAGTGGTTGGGGCTAATTGAGCTGCGGCCAAAGTGGGGGAGCTGGAGGGACTGGTTGAGCCCCGTGCCCAGCGAAAGAAATTGCATGGCACTTGCTGCTCGCCAGCAAATTTCTTGCACTTGAGTGATTGGAGTCAGTTGAAATTCAGCAGCGAACGAGTCTGGGAAAGATAGCACTTACCACTGCCACCCAACGGCCCTCATTTCCATTCTCGTTTGACTTGCACCGTCGCCAAGGAACCTCCTCTTTGCAGTTGGTGCATGAGTGGATGAAATCAGGTTGGGGTTGAGCCAGTCGAGCATCGAGGACAGCCTGCCATGATGGTGCACCCCGCGAGGTGGATGGGGTATTCATGGTTGTCAAGAAACCTGGTGATCGGAGGATATCAGCCATATTCATCTGGCGGGCACAAAAATAAACTTACCAACGTTATCTAGTAGCTTGAGGATCACATAAACATTGAGAAATGAATGACATGCTGTGGAATGTAGTAGTTAGTACTCAGGAAATACAGGTCGTATTAGAAACTTACAGGTAGCATAGAGATTGAGAGAACACATACCGGGCGGACGTGCAAAGGCGTGCTGGCGGCAGTGGTTGGTTGAAAGCAAGAGATAAAGCATAAAGATAACCAATGGCGCATCATGTCGTGAACCGGACGGATCCGCACTCGGGCGGACCCAGCCGGACGGACCCGGAAAATTCCATTTCCCGGATGTCCTCCAATTTTCTACATAAGTCAATGAGCCTGACCGTAATTGTTTCAGGGGTCCATGCGGCAGATAGGAAGAAGACACACATGGTTCACCCAACTCACTCCGTGGAACGTTCGTAGTGGAGATCCTACGGTTGTGCGGATCTCTGGTTGTTGGGGTTGTCAGCATCATGGATGTGTGATTTGCAAATTAGCATTGAATCGTTCCAAACTCTGATTAACGATCATCGATAGTCGAATAGGTATTTTCTATTCATCCCAGCTCAGCTGCGAATCATCGAGTGAAAGTGCTAGACCAGTGATGGCCTGGGTGTGTCCTTCGAAGGGGGCTCCAATAGTCTCCAGAGTAGGTACGTCGAATTCATAAACTGTCTTGATTGAGGTGTCCGCGTTGAGCTGAATTACGGTTTTGTCTTTGCTAGTCCAAAACATGCGTGTCATAACGGCTAAGGTCCTCCGAGGTTCCCCGTGTGAACATCTAATTTCTGTGATCGGACATCCCACACTTCAAGGTAATTCCCCCAAGATGATATGACTGCGACCTTCTTTGAGTCTTGCGAGAATCGAACTGCGCTCACCCAGTTGAACAGGCCAGGTTACCACGAGCTTGCTTGTTTCCAAGCTCCATATCCGTGTTGTACCATCCAATGACCCGCTCGCCAATAGTATGCTGTCTCCGGAGATATCGATGCAATTGAATGACCTTCAAATGCTCTCACAGTCCCCGTCTCAACAACCTCGCAGACTTTGAGCTCCTCGATGTTGAAGTCCCCACCTGCAGAGACCTCAAACAACCCATCAACCATCCCTCGATACGGTAATACAACCACAGCATGTGCCTCCTGCTCACAAATATCCCACGCCTCCTCGACTTCCTTGCCCGCTTTTAGGTCCCATTCACGAGTGGTCTTATCGTTTGACCTGCTCATTATTTTCGCTTCCCGTCCGGAAAGTAGGATATGGCTGAAACAGTGTCTCTGTGGCCCCCTAAGGTCGACATGGGTGTCAGAGACTCAGAGTTAATTCTTTTACTGGCACAACGGGCCATGAGGATCTCGAAGCCGGTCTACCAGAGAGCATAGCAAAGTAATATGGGTAAGAAGTATTCGAGGGACCGTCGGTGAGGCTTTCTCGTATCCTGTGGCCTGATATGGACTTGCTTAGGCACAAGTTCTTCCATTCGACACATCAAAAACAAATGGACGAGTCCTTGCAATCAGTGCGGTTCACTAAATCAGCAATTTCGCAGGTCGACTTCCTTACGAGTCTGAATAGGGTGGCACCTCGATTTGTCATGAAGCAATCGCGACCCTGTATGGTCTTCCGCATGCAGAGTACTACGCTGTTATGCTCTCGCTGTAGCAAGCATATATCAGACTATTGACTACCTACTGCACGACGATCTTTCAAAGTATGTAATGAAGAACTACACTCATGACGCAACGAAGCAACATTTCAAGCAGAGAGCGAGAAAATTTATGACGTGGACAAACGAAGAACGATATAGTGCCAATATAGCGTACAGGCACTTGTTTTTGGAATAAATACAATTTCTCTGTGCAACGACCGGAGGTCACGGTAGCGCGGAAGCACGTCAGGAGCCATCCATCGACTTGCAGTGTGTAACCTCACTCTACTATAGCGGAAGTAGCATTGTCACACTATTTAGCTATAAGATATCGGCTCGGAAACCCGACTTGAGATGTCCATCTTTTGATGTGGTGTTTGGCGGGAATTGGGGCATGCTCAAACAAATCACAGACACTGCATTGGACACGTTGGACACGATGTACACACAGCATTCTCATATCATGTTGCAGGAGATGTTTGGGAGCAAGCCTACGTTTACAGTACAGGTAATAGTACCATGTTACTCTGCCTCGTTTCGTTAGTTGTACTGCAAACAGACTGTTGAATGGAATTAAAGAATCAACGAGATCTCGACAGCGAGTAATATTCATTCCTGATCATCACATCAGCTCCCTCCGTCGATGGGCGGTCCCGAGGATCGGTAGACCAGCATTTCTCAATGAACTGCCAGTATCGTTCAGGGAGCTCGGGATAACGAGATCGGGAAGGCGTTTGCGACTTGGCTATGCAGAGAATGATGGCAGCGTCATTCGTAAGGTGATAATAGGGTGCTTTGTTGGTGAGGACCTACGAGTGGAGGCCGTGATACGAATTAGAGGCCAAAAAATGAACCAGACGTACCTGCAGCATGATACCGCCAAATGAATACATGTCGCTCTGCTCGCTTGGCCGGACTTGAGATCCATCCTCCTGCTCTTCGAGCAGCTCAGGAGCCATCCATCGCATGTTTCCTTTCAGCGTGGACGTCCAAGAAGCCTGAGAAGCACTTATAACTTCGGAATACATCAAGGAAAGACCAAAGTCAGCTACACACGCAGTGCCATCACCATTAATCAGCACGTTAGGCTAGAACTCACATCTCGATCAAATCAAAATTAACGAAAACGGGTTGAACTTACCCCAGTAAAGTCGCCATGGACGACACTGTTTGCATGAACTGTGAACAATATCACTACTCCAGGTCAAGGACCGAGAATAACTAACACGTACGATATTGCAGACCAGCTATAATATCTCTGAGCTGAGATTGCCATCGATATGTGGTCTGCATAAAGTGTGAGGAGATACTCACGATCTGGAATCTTCTAACGAGAGTAAGAGCCGCGCCCTCGATCTGCAGATAGTCTGATAGGTTGCCATTCTCCGCCCAAGGACTGACTATCGCTATAAATGGGCCAAACCCATACGTATAACCATAAACAGGTAGAATATTTGGATGGTTGAGGTTAGCGCATATTCTGAGTTCGCGCATTATCCTCTACGAAGTCGCAGCTCATAAGGAAAAGACACATTGTTTTGTCAAGAAACTCACCCTGATCTTCTTCGTCTTTGCGGCACCAAGTTGATCGACGGCGTACACTTGTAATGCCTTCACTGCGACCTACCAGATTATTAATTTAGATAGATGGACAGACAAAAGACAGTGAACAAACTTTGATTAATCTACGATTCATGTGGCAGGTGCATTTCCAGATCTCCCCAAACCCGCCACGAGCAACAGGATATTCTTCGTCCTTTGCGACATATCCCGTGAGGTTTTGGAGCATCGCTTCGAGGGGGAGATCGTGAGGCTGTTCATTACGAGCGGGGAAGGCTGTATTCGTATGGGAAGAGGAGGGAAGGAGCTCGCGAGAGTCGGGAGGTAGCTGGGGTAGCCTTGAGCCTACTATAGAAGAGGGTATCTGGGGTGGAGGGGGAAGAACTCCGTTGAAGTGTAGTGTGTCCTGGTGCGGTGGTTGGGATCCTAATTCATGATGTTGCCCCAACATCTTATCAGGCGATGATTGCATGTCAGGAGGCCACTGCCGCATGTCAGTAGATGGTGGCATGTCTGTAGGTTGTATGCGAGAGGTTTCGGCGTGTCTGTCAATCCAGGATTCGGACCCTGGTCGATGACGGGCGAAACTGATAGAGGGAGGTGGTGGTAGAGAGTAGGGAGGGAGGCTCTCTTGCGCATTTGGTGGGGCCTCGCTAGTAGATCGATTCGCGGCGAGAGAGAGCGTGCCAGACTGCAAAAAGGGGGTTAATGGAGTGGTATAAACGAAAAGGGAGGGATGAGTACATCAGTGAGGAATAGGCTTCTAGAGGAAATGGTCTGCAAGAAAATGTAAGCACGTAAACAATAGTACTATTCGGGGTAGTCTGCGCACTCTATCTTGTGGTACTGGCTGGATGCAAGCGAGGATCTCAGGGGGAGTGTCGTATAGGTAGATACTGTTGTCGTTCTCAGTCGTGCAAACTAGTTGACACAAGTTGGGTGAGAGAATAAGTTGGCAAATGGTAGAACCACTGTCAAATGAGGCGAGGAGCTGGCGGGACTCAAAGGCCCAGAAATTGATGGTGTTGTCCCGAGCAGCACTGGCGAGGAGAGCACAATCGAGTGAAAGTGCTATACTGGTGATGATTTTGGTGTGTCCTGCAAAAGGGGCCCCGGTGGTCTCCAGTGTAGACGCGTCAAATGCATAGATCGTCTTAATTTGGGCGCCAACTTCAAAGCTGAATGCGGTTACGATGTCTGTGTCTTTCGTAGTCCAAAACGCTGGGACATCTCCCGGCTCCCAGTAACCTTCTCTGTAAACAAGCAATTTCTGGGATTGGATATCCCACACTTCGAGGCACCTCCCTCCATTTGACTTGAGCGTGAGCTTTTTTGAGTCTTGCGAGAATCGGACTGCGCCCACCACCCAGTTGAGACTTCTGAACGGACCAGCCACGAGATTGCATGTTTCCAAGCTCCATATCCGTATTGTACCATCCGATGACCCACTCGCCAGTAGTGTGCTGTCCCCAGATATATCGATGCAGTTGATACTTGTCAGTACTAGTCGGTGGCCTTCGAATGTTCTCACGGTCCCCGTCTCAACCTCACGGACTTTGAGTTCCCCGCTGATCATGAAATTCCCACCTGCAGAGACAACCCATCGACCATCCCTTGATACCCTCACAGTATATACCTGTCGCTCACAAACATCCCGCGCCCGCTTGATTTCCCTGCCTTGTTCTATGTCCCATTCACGGATGGTCCTATCGCGTGACCCGCTGACTATCCGTTTCCCGTCCGGAAAGTAGGATATGGATGGAGTATCGTCACGGTCTTCGTGGCCGCTTATGTCCAAAACGGGTGCTAGAATCCATCCTTTTACTGGCACAACAGGCCGTGACGATCCCGAAGCCGTGACCGATCTGCCAGAGAACATAGTAAAGGAATATGGGTAAGAAGTATTCGAAGGACCGTCGGGGAGGCTTTCGTATCCTGTGGCCTGATATGGATAGTGATTTCGAAGGATGCCTACTAACTCGTTCGAAGGTGATGGTACACTTTGCCTGCTGAAGCTGATCGTCAACTCATCAACACTGACAGTCCAGATTAGTTTGGTGTTACCTCGTATACGCTAGTAACTTGGGAGAAGAGCGAGCAAATTGACTGATTGACAGAATGTGCCCGCAACTTTTTGAACTTCCCAACACGGTCCTTTGGCATGGCACCCGGGCCTGTGCATTGCACAGCCATCCGCTGCCTCATGTCCATCAAATTTACTTGCTTAGGCACAAGTTATTAGCACTACTGAATTCTGAGGCTCGTACTTAATATAAGTCTTCATGGAAAGTAGAATTGGGTACCCCAAACTGTTTATTCGACGAAGGCATCACTGAGCTTGTGATGTGCCAAATGCCACATTATATGGCAAGAGACTTGGGCTACGGCAACTCATACGTACACGATGCTGTGAATCCATCATGTGACACGAGCACCAAGGGTTATTTGAGCAATACAGCTACCGTCGAGACACAAATGAAACTACTTGAATATCTGTGTTTCCAACTATGCGAGTAACCGCTCGTTACGAGCGCACCATCTCCGTGGGAAGCATCGACCGCGTATCGATCTTACTGGAGAGCTGAGTGAAGTGCAGTTGATGATTATCATAGACGATAAGACGTTACCGAATACTTACCAGTGAACCAAGCACACAACTCGACCTTCATATCCTCATCAATCTTGTCCATCATGGACTGATACGATTCGATGGCTGCTCCAAAACTACCTGCTCGAAAGAGCGCAAAACACTGTTGCTGGTTCGCAGTTTTCCACAAGGACTTGAGGTCCCAGCCAAAGATCTGTGGAAGACACGCAGTTGAGCACGAAAGAATTTTCGGTTGAGTCATATCAACGTACCACGACAAATTCATCGTACGTCAAATGAATTGGCGATTTGTAAAAGAAAGTGCTCGCATTGGCAGCGGCAGTGAAGTGTTCAACAGCTTCATTGTAACGCGCGCCCTGCAAAGCAATATTTCCCATTTGGACACGTAGGTAGGCCTGGTGTACGAAGGACAGGAATCAATAATGACGCATGAATCTGGCATGAGCGAACGAATGGTACTCACTTCCACTATGCGGCAAGCAACAGGATCGACATCGGGAGACGCAGTCAGCTCTCGGATGCGAAGCATTGCCTCTTGATGTTCATTTGCATTGAACAACGCAATGGTCTAAAAACCGCAGTGAAGCACGCAGTATGTGAGAAGAATATTACCTGCCTTGATCAAAAACAGGAAGTGATCGGTCTTTAAATCACTCGTAAACATGGATGCGAGGTCAAATGATATCCTCGCAGCCAGAACCTGCTTTTTCCCGCATAGAGCAATGCCCTTGGATATATGGCCTGCCAACGATGGCTGAATGCTGACAGACTATGCCATCGTCAAAGTTAACTTTTGTGAGGTCAAAATGGGTCAGTCAATCTCACCCGAATTGCATCTTGAAGCGCTCTGTCCCAGAGACATTGTCGCGCCATAACAAATGCGCGATTGGCATATGCGGTGTAATTGGCATTCGAGTCAATATCCAGATTTAGCACCTTTATAGCGGTAGACCAGTCCCTAGCTATGCACGCGTTGCGGACTGTCGAGTTCATCGCGACGACCTGCGTAAATCATGTTCACATTGCGTTATAAGAAGAGTCAAAGATGGGAACGTGCCTTGAACTCAGAGTAGGATTCAGCCTTGATATAAAAAAGACGCTTAGATGATGAATGGGCGAGAAAATGAAAACAAACGTACCTGGTGCGTCGCCAGCTCCTTCATGAGGCCATCCTTTGAACCATCCTCTGGCAAAACGTTCTCGGATGTTGGCCACTCTGAGATCTTTTTATCCACACCTCCGCTGAGGATACGCTTGTCATCCGCAGAGAACGTGACGCAGTTCACCTCTCCAGAGTGGTTGAATATGGCAATGTTTCGTCGATCTGACATTCGCCATAGACAGACACGATTGTCATGAGATGCGGAGGTAAGGAGAGTGCCGCTAGAGTTCAAAGAAATGGCGTGGATGTTCTTGAAATGCCCCTTCCAGGGAGCACCGACCTGTTTCCAGGTCGATACATCCCACTCTCGTATGGTGGGATCTGCCTCGTTTCCTCCCGAGAAAAGCCGTGAGCCATCGGGCGCCCAAGCGAGTGAATACTCGGATCCTTCACCGATAGTTCTCCTTGATTGAGTGGGGAATGGAGGTGGTGGTGTGTGATCGCGACTGTAGGAAACGTTATTATATCCGTTTGAAGTGTAATTCTGGTAAATTTGGACACCGTAGCGGTGCGTTGCAATTGCAAGAAGTGCTTGGGAATTGCCTATCGGCCGTGGTGAATACTGAACGCAGCGGACAGGTCCACCGCAACTGAGTGTATGTTGCACCTGCCACGTTGATGTATCCCATAGCTTCGTGGTAGTGTCAGATGATCCACTGGCCAGCATCCTGGAATCCGAAGAAAAGTCAAGCGAGAATATCCAGCTGTCATGGGCTTTATCGAGTGCTTGGTTGAGTGGTTCCCCGGTGTTTCCATGCCAGACGATGAGTTCTCCGCTCTCATCACCACTTGCTATCCATTTTCCATCTGGTGAAACAGCCAATGACCGCACCCGACTGCGATGCCCCTCCATCTTCTTCAACACTACACCTGTTTTCAAGTTCCATAGACGAAGCATCCCGTCATACGAGCCCGTGACCATGCGTTCATCACGGTCGCGGAAAACGGCGAGTGCAATCACGCGATCCTCGTGGTCTTCGAATGTTCGAGTGGGTGTGATGTCTGAAATGAGCGCTGCCATATTAGTGAAGCTGCAGCACGGTTGACGTGGACTTTGTGAGTGGGGAGGATGGCGTCTTGCTCGAAGTTGCAGAGGTGCGTGTGATGAGGTGTTTTAAACCTGCCTTATAGGATTACCCTCTCGCCGGACGTCCAAAACATGAGGCGGTTATCATAAGTACCTTGCTTGCCAATCTAAACAAATAGGCTCGTGCGTCCAAGTCGTGTCGCCGCAATGTTCCACATCAGTCAATGGGCCTGGTCGCAATTGTTTCAGGGGTCCATGCGGCAGATAGGAAGAAGACATGCACGGTTCACCCGATTCGCCTGATTGGCCATGCCCTCGAATTTTGATTAGATCGTCACCCAAAGACGTAGTATTCCACCCGGTGACATGTTGAGCTTCTGTTCCCTGGAACGTTCGTAGCGGAGATCCGACACTTCCTTTGATCTGCTCTGGTTGCTAGCATCACGGGTATCCGCGATTTGCCATTAGCATTGAACATAATCAATCATTTCAAACTCTGATTCAAGTCAGCTGTGATTGAACGTTGTATTATCTTGGATGCGGGGTTTTGGATCGGCAACTTCAGAACATGTTTCTTAGATTTCCGGTGATTGAGGATGGCAGTCGGTATGGCGATAACCCTTTAGATGGGCCCACCAGTTCGTGTTTTCGTTCTAGCTGCGTCTAGTACACGCAATTCTATATGGAACCATTATGTATGTTGCATTTAGGCTTCCCAACATAATACACATTACCACATACCATATGTAGTTCCTGTGCCATAAAATGGTCAAGTCTGTGATGTTAAATCATTCTACACAAAGGTATATGAGACATGAGTGAGCCCGGTGAGAGAGACTTACACATCATAAATGCTAATCCTGGTCGACGGTTCTTCTGGCATTCGCATGCAACTGCTGACATCCTGACGTTAACCTAGACTAAAGTCTTACTTGAGATGAAGTCCGCATTATTTAGCGTTTGCTTCGCGTCAGTGATGTTGTTGCTATACAACACAACTAGGACAACTCGCCAAGGCCAGGAGAAGTGTCTGCCACCCTGAATATATTAGCAATAAGTCATCATGAGAGGGTGGAATCGTATCAACAGCTAGCACTTGAGCGTGCAAGGAGGGAACGGAGGGAATCACCGAATACTTGACAGGACTGCTAATCAGGTGGAAATGGTAGACAGCGGGCCTGCATCATATTAAATCTCGCATGTGCGTCGCTCGCGCTAGCTAGTTGAAACACATCCCAAATCTCGACCCCACACATTTGCTCGCAGGACCTCAAACTCATCTGACCTTGGAGGTAATACGCCATAGGCCGCACACACCCAATGCAAATGAGATGTTCAGTGACGCGAGAGCTCCGAGTAGGTTTAGCGCTAGTGACAACTTGCCGACTTCAAAACGAGAGCCTGAGGTATTTATGTAAGCATGGATTTGAGAAAGGAAGCGACAAGTACTTGTGAGGAATGGATCGAGAGGGCGAACAAAGTAGCGTCAATAAGAAAAAACTGCTCGGGGTCATAACAGCGGTACTTGAGCGTGTAGTGTGATATGGGCTAATCAAACGATCACGCTTAAGGACCGCCGCGTGAGAACACCTTCAATTACACGTTCAGCAAAAAGTTTGCATTGGTGTTTGGCGAGAGTCTCTGCGGTAGTAGCGATATCTGAAACGGCCGTCGCTCAGCTGAGGTAAAGACGAGGGACAAGGGAGAAGTTAAGACCGAGGTATTTATAAGTCAACGAGGATTTGAAACCCAGCCATTAAGATGCAGAAGGGAAATGTATCTGGTCTCACATCGTGTGATCCTACAGTTTCTGCAAGAAAACACGTTCCAGACAGCATGGGAGTTATATTTGTCGTTGTTTGGTGTGCAGGCCCGTGTGCTGCACGCGTTGACCTCGAGGGAGCAGATTATATTGTCTAGATATCGTTTCTACCGTCCTTCTTTTGTTTCATTATCTACCACCTAAGTATTTTAACCGAAAGACTCAGATCAACGTTCTATACGATGGTCTTCAGTCTTTTCACTCGCAAGCCCGATTCCTTACCCAACGCACAACTACATACACCCTCTCCCTCACTTTCACACACTGACTCACCAGTAGCCCTCTCGCCCACACCACCACCCACCACCGAAACAGAGCCCGAGCCGGAGGTAACAGACCCAACCGCCTTGTATGACCTCGTACGCTCTGTCCCTCCCCAGACCCTACACACATATACCCTCGCCCACCTCTCCCCGACCTCCGATCCCCCACTGATACCCCCCTCCCCACGTACACTCACTGCCCTTACCCAGTTCTTCCACGAACTCTCCCCGCCACCACAACTCCATTGCGTGCGCTGCCACTCCTCTTTCTTTGAACTTTCAAATACAGACACGTCTTGCCGCATTCCACATGACGATGAAAGCGCACTCGTCGATCGTGCTGCGTATGAGACCTTGTGGTGCTGCTGTGGAAGCAGTGTCGAAGGGACGGGAGCTATGGGTCCCCCGGATGGGTGGTGTTATGAGGGAAGACACACAGTGAGTATTATCTCGTGCTTTGCAATTCAAAGACTGATTTCAGATATAGACAGACACCAGGCGTGCGCGTTTCCGCGCAGATTCTACCATCCATGACGATAAACTATTCTCTTGCGCCGCGACGGGATGTCACGGCCGTAAACGCAAGCGGAGCGTATCCGTCTCTAGTGACCTGAGTGCCAGCATAAGGAAGAAGGACAAAGCCAAGGCAATCGCAAAAGCAAATGTCGATGCTTCACCCAAGTCAACTCCCAAGCCCACTTCAAAAGCATCCACGCCCAGGCCCACACCCAAACCCCTCTCCAAATCCGGCTTATTCATATCCTCAGTTACCCTCGTCCATCCGAGACCTAAATCTAACCTCCACAAATCCCACGTCGCATCACCAACCGTAGATGCCGTTTCCGAATCTGAGTCTGACCCACAACCAGACATCCCCATCCGTCCTACTCGAGAACGCACAAGAACGCGGTCTACTGTAGACGAACAAAAGACCCGCCTTACTGCAGACGACAAAACGCGCCCTCTTACTGACGAGAACATGAGTAAACCACGTACGCGGAGCGCAGCACGGGAAGAGCGTAGTCTTTCGCGCACAAGAATGGTCGTGAGAGGCGGTTCTGTGCGTGTGCTGCGTGAGCGCGGGAGGGAAAAGGAGAGAGAGAAGGGTATATGTGAGTCAGATGGGGATGACAGGGGACGAACCAGGGGGAGGGAGCTGAAGAAGAGAAGGGTGGGTGTATGAGTCAAATCCTGCATGTCAGATGTCAGGTGTATGTGGCGTGGATGGGACCGGATGGGTGTGAATGTCATATTATACTACTATTATTTTGGTGTGTCCCTTGTTTAAGTCAGTGCGATGACACTGACGAGTACGGCGCTGGCAGTCGATATAACCTTCTTTTGTATGCTACTACCCCACTATATCTAGAGATTCACAATCTGTATCCGTCCTAACTTAATCGCTGTACCAGACTGCTAGGAGGCAATCTTGTATCTCTACCCACATGAAATTTGAATATTCAGAATCGGTAAACCTTCTCCCCATCCATATGAAACAACTAGAACGAGCTCACCATCTTAAGACACGTCTACAAGCGTCTCTAATCCTTTGTTACCACCGTACAACACATAAAGGTACACATTACACTTTCATACCCCTTTCAAACCAGAACCAAAGAGAAAAGAAGTATGATCTCATCAAAGTAAGGTTAAGGGTGCTTGGTTCTATCTTCCATGGGCTTCTGCGATCGGCAGATTTAGTACCAGCGGTATATTGGGAATGGATCTGGCGGAGATGCAGCGATGCGGTTTTGAAGAAGCTCGTGGCTGTGACTGAAGTAGCACGCCTATTTCAATTCGACTGCATCGTGCTGGACGCCAAAAACCGCATCAACGAATTCAATTGATGACTGGATAGGTTTGGCAGGGGTACTGTGACGTCATCTCATTTCCTGTTCACCATCGTCATTATAGACTGGCCGTGTTTCTTCTGCGTTTTCTGGAAAGAATGATATGCAGAACGAAATATCAATGGTATTTATATGCTGAAATGTCGAACATTTTAGCATACAGCGCAGCCAAAGTACAAGTTCAAAACACCAAAGGCTACATAACAAAGTAAGTAAATAACGAACAGCCTGCAATTCTCACCGCAAATCAATTTCCACCGTCTCGCCAACTTCCTCCTCGCCATCCTCAGATTCTACAAAACTCTTCCGGATCTCTTTCTCCACCGGAGGAGGAGGAGGAACTTCTACACTAGATGGCACGACTACCGCCACGGGCGTCATGTCATCTTCATTCGTACGGTTTGAACCTGCTTCATGCTCTGGCTTCGGAGCACGTGCTTGCGTAGGAAGAGAGGGTACTGGCGGAACTACTTGAGCTTGAGTTGGTGACGTCGGAAATTTGAAATTCCTATCCATCGTACCGTTGCTCTTGTGCTTCATTTCCGGTTTTGGTGGGGGCGGTTGTTCCTCTTCGTCATCTTCCTCGTTGATCGGCCCTTGCGTGGTTGCCGACGGTGGTGTAGGACGGCGTATTGACGGGAGACTTTGACGCGATGCCGAGTGTTTGTGAGCTGCGCTGGAGCTGGGGAGAGAGGCTTGTGACATCGATTGGGGACGCTGGGAGTAGCCAGAATTGGGCGGGGTGACGCCGAGATAGTAGCCCGAGATCGGCACCATTCTGAACAAAAAAACTGTCAACGAGAAGCGTTATGGATAGAATATACGAACTTTTTTTCGCTGTGGCACGCTAAAATCCACTGCGGTTGAACTACAGGGATGCTCAACTGCAAGGCACGTTGATATTCTGCACCTGGAGCTGCTGCAACACCGCCGGCTGGTTGCGCACCTGCGGGTGTGACTGCAGGAGTGGTGCACACGAAATGTGTTGTGTCGATTTGAATTTTGTCGCTCCACTTTGCGCGCATCTCTTTCAAAGCAAGCTTTGCGTTTTCCAGCAACACGCTGTCTGTAACATTTGCGAAGCAAACTGAAATTCCGCTTGTATCTGCGATCGTGTGCGTGCGCACGCGGATGAGGTTCGAGGGATAGGTTCCTGCGGAAGTACGGAGGAGGAGCTGGAAAGTGTATTGGGTATCTACCGAGAGTCCAGAAAGTTTTGTGGAGAAGTTGGTGAGTGCATTAGGAATCGAGGCAAGACGTTGGCTGTTCTTGTATATGTCAAGGGAACGTAGCTTCGCGGAAGCGAGCTTAATGGCGGGCCATTCGAGCGTGACAGAGGTTTGGGTGACATTACGGACCTGAAAATAGTGGTGTGAGCGAGGCGGACTGAAATAAAGTGGGTGCTGCTCACCTCGAGCTGCGGATTCTCAGGCGACTGGCTTCCAAATGTCTCTAAGATATCTTCTTGGAGCGACCAGAACTCATGGTCTCGCTTTCGCTCCTGAGCCACGTTCCGGTGGACCGAGATGTTCACTATAGACCCAGTTGTTGCTCCAGGAGGAAGTAGTACCGATGGAAACTCTATTAGGTGAGCTCGGTCGCCCAGAAGGATCTGCACCGCGTCACTTCATATTTGGGTGACGTACTGAACTTCAAGTTGGACTTACAGCCATGCCCGCATCTGAAGTCAATATTATGAGCCTTATGAACGCGTCAAGTGCCAATCACTTACCGAGCTTTCCGACCGTAAAAGTAAAACTATCCTGCGCTCTCGCCATGGTTGCTTGTCGCGGTGAACAGCGTTGAGAAAGTTGGAGCGCTGAAGGTATGGGTTAACGTGGTCCGTCGTGGCTGTGCAACATTATTCCGATTCCCTTATTGGGTGATAACGTCACAGATTTGGTGAACCTCGCCACAGTGTTGCATATTTTCTTTTGTGCCCGCCAGCTCTCTATCCCTTTCTCCCTGCCTGCCTGGTAATGACCATCGTGATGTCTTCGTCACAACCGGCAGATGTTGCCCTTTTCGCGAGCTTCTCTCTGCATTCATCGGCAATTTGCATCGTTCTTGAATCTTGATCACTTGTGCGGCAGGCTGCGGCGCTGCTATTCGTAATTCCTCTTTCGATCTGTTGTAGCAACCTGGATGGATACTCGGGCAAGCCGATGCGGCAAAGGTATGTCCTCACTGTGTGGTTAGAACAACACATTCTATAATGGCTTATTGATCCATCAAATATATTATAACTACTGTACAAGTGGGATACATCCACGCTTTGAGGCATTGTGTACTTTTAAAATGCTCCCAAGGTCCATGGAAGTAGGTCCTTAGCACTGCAGACAATGACCAGGCGTGTCTTTCAATCTTCTGCGTCACACCTCACTGTGCGTGGGACGCTCGTCGGCATCTTTCGTCCCAGACCGGCTATTTCCTCGATAACGTAGCCTTTATCTTGCCAAAGACAGTGAGCAGGTGTATCATTCAATCCTCTGCATTGCTCCTCATGTGTGGGACGAAGTCTGGGCCAAAGTACGGGCTAAGTCTGGGGACGCCTATCGGCATCTTTCACCCCAAACCGGCCATTTCAGATATCCTCGATAACGTAGCCCTTATCAAGTCTGACTGACTAGGCGCCCGTGCCTGCCACACATGCTTGCGTAAAGATGACAAAAGCTAGGTCAACTGGAGCCGAATCCTTCCACTGGATCCTCTTGCACCCTGACCAGCATTGAGACGTCTCTGCCTTGAGTTCTTCTAGGCATAGCGCCACTATGTCGCATGTTTCTATGTCTTCAGTGACCAAAGAACAGCCGTCGCCTGCTGCCAATCCCAACCCACGCTCTGCATTCAGCGTCGTACGACAGAAAGTGACTACGAAGCATGGCTGGTTTGGTGACTATGATTATCGATGGCTCTGTCTGCCATCTCTTCCTACAGCTAGAAGCAAACAACCGCCATTTTATGGCATCGACGACGAGCTCCCGCTCGTGCTGGCTATAGCAAGCGGGTTGCAGCATGCACTTGCGATGCTTGCAGGTCTCATTGCACCGCCCATCATTTTTGCCAGTGCCTTAATGCTGGACTCTGACACTTCATCATACATGATATCAGCTTCACTCATCGGGTCTGGTACGTTTGGCCATAACGAACTTACACTCACGCAGAACTGATTTAGGAATCAGGCATTCTAAGTTTAGTCCAAATGTCACGCATAAAGTTATGGGGCCGCTATCGTCTTGGTACTGGGCTTTTGTCCGTGGTAGGGACGAGTTTTGCTACGCTCAGTACAGCAAGTGCGGTATGCGCGCCTCGGTTCTGTGCATGTAACATTATTTGATGAGGTGGATAAACACAGATTTTCGACATGATGTACGCCAACGGCACATGTCCTTCGACAACTGCTGCGGATGGCACTGTCACGCGAGGACCATGCCCAGATGCTTATGGGATGCTACTTGGTAAGTCGATTTTGAGTTCCCAGCAATATATAAGTTACTGACGTTATGAAGGCACTTCCCTTATCTGCGCATTTTTGGAGATCGGATTATCATTTCTTCCTCCGCGGATTTTGCAGCGGATTTTTCCTCCCATAGTCACTGGTATGATTACGGCTTAGCTTTGTGCCTTAAGGCTCACTTATCTCAGGCACCTGTATCCTCATGATCGGATCATCTCTCGTTGGGTCCTCTGGCATCCTTGACTGGGGTGGTGGTTCGAATGGGTGTCAAGCGCGCCCGACTAGCGGGATCTATCAGCTATGCCCGACAGTTGTGTCTCCCCATGCATTACCGTATGTCTGACGCATTTGAATCCAGTACATTAATGACGTTCTATGACAGATGGGGCTCTCCTCAGTTCATAGGTCTCGGATTCCTCTCTTTCGTGAGCATAATTCTCACAGAACTCTTCTGCTCTCCGTTCCTCAAGAATGCGAGTATCATCGTCGGGCTTGCAGTAGGATGCATCGTTGCTGGCGCAGCCGGGTACATCGACGGAAGTACCATCACAAGTGCACCTGCAATCACATTCTTATGGTAAAATATCCATTCTTGCATGTTGATACGAAGTCTGACTGTTGGGTAGGGTATATCGATTCAAGATTAATGTGTATCCACCAGCTATTTTACCTATGCTAGCAGTTTACGGTCGGCATATTTCTTTTTCTTGGGACAGGCTGGCTAAATGAAACGTCGACGTCAGTATCAACGACAATGGAAGCAATTGGCGACATAACCGCGTCTTCGGAAGTGTCTCGTATCCCTGTCGAGGGAGAGGATTTCGATTCAAGAATACAAGGCGGTGTTTTGGTTTGTCTTTCCATGGACATGGCTTCTAATGATGTTCTGATTTATGTTGCAGAGCGATGGGATAGGTGGATTTATTTCTGCCTTGTTTACTGTCACTCCTCTATCGGTATTTGCCCAGGTTTGACACAATCTTCTATCATTGCGGTGCCTGGTCTTATCTTGTGCTTGGCGTAGAATAATGGTGTCATTTCTGTCACTCGCTGTGCAAACCGCACCGCAGGAAGATGGTGTTGTGCCTTCCTCATCATCTTCGGTTGCCTCGGAAAGATCTCAGGGTTCTTCCTCGCAAGTATGCCTTATGTCTTGCTGGTCCTTTTTCAGGCACTTACCATCCACAGTACCCAACCCCGTCTTGGGCGGCGTGACGACGTTCCTCTTCGCGAGCGTCGCCGTCTCAGGCCTCCGTGTTCTTTCTTACATCAAGTACACGCGGCGCGACAGATTCATCCTCGCTGCAGCATTGTCGTTCGGTGTTGGGGACCTTCTTGTGCCCACCATCTTTACTTACCTATTTGATGGTGTGAGTAACCCAAATAAAGGTCTCCAAGGGTTGTTTGAGAGCATCACGATTCTGTTAAGCACGCCTTGTCAGTCAACAAATTTCACGCATTGTCACTGTCACATGATACTGATACCATTGTCGACAGTTTTGATATCTGGCATCGTTGCCTTGGTGCTGAACTTGATACTCCCGCAGGATAGATCACAGCAGGACGAAGATGAGGAGGTTGTAAATGTTGCGCAGGATATGGAGATTCAGATACTAGAACAGGAGCGATGACTGGGATGTGATTTGTACAGCGCATGCCAGTTCCAACGTGGATACACTCCCCTCTCATACATTGAGTGAAACAGTTTTATAATGTCATGTATAGGAAAGATTATTCCAGCTTACAAGACATGGAATATCGATGGCTCACCGGGCTGA
Organism: Suillus plorans; assembly: GCF_016647745.1. Taxonomy (NCBI): domain Eukaryota; kingdom Fungi; phylum Basidiomycota; class Agaricomycetes; order Boletales; family Suillaceae; genus Suillus; species Suillus plorans. The sequence goes on from NW_024537513.1 coordinate 70,474, forward strand.
CTGCTGCCTGCGTTGTGTTTCGCACTCTTCCAGGTGTACTAAACATTTCCAATACTCAATCTCTGTCACAACCTTCCTTTTCGCGAGCGTTGCTGTCTCGAGTCTTCGTATTCTTCCTCAAGTACATGCAGCGTGCCAGATTTATCATTGCTGCAGCGCTGTCGTTTGACGTTGGGGACTGAGTCGTGCCGGCCGATTTTTTATATACCTCCCTGTTTAATGGCGAGCGACAAAAAAATGCCTACAAGAGTTGTTTAAGAGCATTATGCTACTCCTTGAGGATGGGTTACAACAGAATAAGGGTGAGAGTACGCCACACAGGATTTGGAAGTTCAGACACTAGATCAAGAATGAAAGTTGTGACCTATTCAGAGATTAAGCAGGTGGAATTTAATCTGATATTTCCAAGCCCGTTGCAAAACTATCGCAAGCGCTCGACGTTATGTAAACACAAACTTGACCTACAAGATGATGACCAACCGTAATTGCTAAATTGCTTTGCTTTGATCTTGATCGAGAGTCCTCACGAAATGTCTGCATGTCGAGAAAGAGATCTAGTACTTCCACCAGCAGTTGAACACGCTCGGTGTGAATCCGTAAGTGAAATGGTATCCAGAAGAGACGATTGCGTGAATGCAAGGTATATAGTAAATCATGCAAAAGAGGGACGAAATCTGTAGTTACATTAGATTCCCTTCACTTCTCCGGTAACAAACAGGACAACCCTGAGGGATTTTGGCCCGTACTACAGAAGCGCTACCGAACAAGATCAGAAAGTGGATGAATGTAGATATGTGCGAACTCACAAAGCAATCTTAGCGCTTACTCCACTGACGAGGACATTTATGCTTTCACTGGGTTCCTCGCTGTAAATGTCCGTCATGCCATCCACGCAGCTGGCATGAACTACATGATGACACAAGAATAGCAAAAGAAGGTCTTGTGGTGATCGTTGTAGGGGTTCCGTACATAGCACGCAAATCGTTCTTGCTAGAATAGGCGTCGAGCTTATCAACGACGCAAGAGTACAGTAACAAATTTTCGCACATTTCATGAAGAATCCGCTATTCTGACCCTTTGAGCGCGTCTTAGCAAGGTCGGAGCTGTCGCCATTGAGAATCGTTTGGCATCCCTCCATAAGGGAGATTTGAAGATGGAAGTCATGAAGAATCTTGATCAATGCTTCCTTGAGGCCAGGAATTTCCAACCCATTCTTGATCCGACGAATCAAACGGATGGGGTCAATTTCAGCTCCGACATTTTCCAGTAGACCGCGAATGAAAGCTACAGGGAGTGAGAGCTATACGAAAATTGGTTTTCATCAGTTACTTACTCGGACGTGTTTCAGAATATTTGAGAAGGTCCTCCCAAAGGTCATCATCACTTTGTTCTTTAGCGAATTCGATCGCCTATATTTGCTGAATGTTACTCTTTGTTGGCCTTCATCTGCCCAATCACGTACCATATGCACGTCGCCTAGGCGCTCAATGATGAGCGTTAACGCCTTCTTGTTGTTGCCCATGCGACCAAGTAAGAACACCATCTCATTTACAAGATCTCTGTTCTTGCACTCATTGTACGCCTGAAGGATGTCAGACAATGATGTGACTAGTTTAAGTAAATGACACACCGCCTCAAGATTATATGAAGTGCTTGCCCGAAGATAGTCAATTAGGCGGTGAGTTGCAAACTCAGCGAACAGCGTAACCTGTAAATGTACATCAATACAACAAGCATTTAAACTCTTATCTACTGGTGAGTTTACCTGAAGATCAGCGAACTCAGACCCAAGCTGAGAGTCCTTTTTAAATAAAGCATCTAGGTAAAGGAAGAGATAGAAGGGGCGATCACGAAGCTGCTGAACCACGCGAACGATCTGTTCAACTGTTCAGACAAGTTAGACAAGAGAACATGATGATCGCACAGGTATAGAATGGATATGATCCACCAGTAGAGCGATTGCTTCGCTGGAAGTCGCTTCACCTTCTGCGCCTTCTTGTTTTCGCCTTTCAAGAAGCTCTTGATCAAACTCGATCAACAAGAGTACTTGATCCTTCACATCGGTGAATAGATTATGCTCCCGGATGAGTTCAAATACATTCTGTCGTCTGAGGCGGAGGAAAAACGGCAGGGCTTTTCCGTATTGTCGATTAGCAGTATAACTGGAGTCAAGATCAGCGAGAGCAAAACAACTCCATGGGATACACGAACAGCTCAGCCAAACATTCCATGAGAATCACAGCGTCTGGTGCAGGTAAGCTTTTTGAGGTTGATGATGATGGCGATCGCTCAAGTTCTGCGTGCACCGCAACAATGACAGTGGATATATCGTAAATTGACTTCGGCCACTCCTTGATAGTGCGCATTAGAGACTATGCAACAGATCAGTCCTAATTGCGTCCAGAACATTCACATGATATACCTGCCTATCGTGCACAAGGAAGTGTGCAAGAATCATCTCATAGACCAGGTGGTCAAGTTGAGGTGCCTCCGTTGGGACATGAGGAATGATTGTCTGCGGAAAAAAAAAATGCAGCTAAAATGCGTGTGTATTGCATCACAGATTCAACATACCTGTAGTTGCTGACTTTGAGCAAAAACAAATATCCAATTTTCCCAGCGTTCGATGTCTGTGCTACAGACCCTCGGGCAAAGACTTGCGGCCTTAGCAAAGTTGCCTGACAAATTTTAAGCTGATATCTGCGGAAACGGTATCAAACGTGGTTCTACCTTCGGCCACCAAATGCCTGATATATCGCTCTCCTATAGCGATAGGACTGATCTCAGACTGATCGCCTTCCGCAGAGCATTCGTTCTCGTCAAGCTTCTCTACTTCTTCAAGAGCTTCGTCGTATCGTTGATGTTCTACGAGCCACAAGACATGGTCTTTCCTATCCCTGGGCCGCACGATGACAATATCTTTGGGACTAATTACGATATGACATCTTCCTGATGTCCCTGGCAAATTCGGCCCGTCGACCTCCGCCATCACATAGTCGTTGCAACTCCACGCTTGATAATTCGTGACACCAAGCGCATCGGCCGATAGCTCTTCACCTGTGTGAGTGATTATCCGTAGTTCAGGGCGCTCAGCTGTTTTACGAGCTTGTCTTGTACGATCTTCCGTCATTTCGTCGCCATATGTATCTGGGGTTTGGTAGGCCAATATCAGAAATGATGGCAGCGGTTCATCCTGCACAGAGGATGTGTCCAGGGATCTTGGCATCGAGAGTGAGTTTGATACAATCCCTGATATCATGCAGTCAAGTTGGAATGCAGCGGTGATCTCAACAATGAAAGGAGGTTGATTAGAACTGCCTGATGCGGCAGCAGTAGGAGAGCGTTCTCGAATGTGCGCGATCTTGATGTGGTCCGCCCATGCTATCAGGAGAGTCGTATCATCTTGCCAATATAAAGTGCACTTGAAAAGGTCCGCACGAGGGCTATCAGCGGGGCGCTCTATGAATGTGATGCGCATCTGAGACTGGGTGTCGTAGATCCTGACTCCCTGCTCATGGACAGTGTCAATATGGTCAGGATATATCAATGCGAACCCACCGAGTCATTCGCCCACGCAATTAAGTGTTCCCGCCATCGTACATGCCACACCGGACCTTCACCAGAGTGGAGGACTGTTTCCTTATGCCCCAGCCAGCCCTTTTCTCTCAGTACCAGTGTCCCGGCCATGCCTCCACACACAAACGATCGTGTACTTTTCTTGGCAAAATTAGGTTCTAGTGCTACAGTGCGGATTGGTCGCTTCATGTCGACCATGTATGACTCATGGGTCGAGAGGGATTGAATAACGGCCTGTCCTAATTGTAAAGTGATTAGAATTTCATGGCCGAGGCAGAACCCATCCCTACCATCGATGGAGGCAGTCGCTACGAAGTCCGCAGTACTGTCAAACTCTGCATCGCTCACCGAAGCTTGATGGGGTTTGTACGACTTGATGCGTTTACCCGTTAAATCGACAATGTGAACAATACCATTGTGAGTTCCAAGTGCCTAGATGATTCGATGTCACTCCTTTCCTACTCACATTAGGGTGAAAGCTTTTACCAGAAGTTTATTTGAGACCGCAAGAGCAGAAGCCGAGTCCTTCTTGAGAAGGTCGTTAACCGCCCCGCCCATACGCTCATATTTCAGAGTTGGTTCATCCTCCTCTTCATCTTCGTAGTCATCTTCGTCTTCCCCTTCGTCTTCTTCCCCTTCCCCTTCCACATCGTCTTCCTCCCCTTCTTCATCATCATCTTTCTCTCGGCTTTCAGACTCATCTTCGCCACTTTCAGACTCCTGCGTTGCATTCTCTGAATCTACGGACTCGGAAGGGTTGGATCCGTTCGGTAAGACGTCGGAAGAAAAAGGATGGGGATCCTGCCAAGGGTCAAGCACTGGACCATCTATAGGAGCTGCGTCAGCCATGAAAAAGCTCCCAGTAGGTTGACAAGCGCAGGGTACAATTGAAATTACCAAGACCAACTACTTCGTACTTCCACCGTACATCTGCAATAGGTAACCAACTGTTTGTACATGTTAGAACCCAAAGGTTGGTGCCAAATACAGTAAGACAACTTCTTGTGCAATGTGCGGCTGCCACTCTGCAGTCCCGTGGAAACGGCATCAGGAAAACCCTCCCCAGGGAAATTCCTCTAAACTATGATAGTTTCCTCTAAACTATGATAGTTTCCTCTAAACTATGATAATTCTCGATAATTGTTGAGTATTATCGAGAATTATTGGCTTTAGAACGATTAGGAAGACTATTTTGTTTAGAAGGACTTTTTTACTGCCTTATTTTTAAAGGATAATTATCACGAATTAGTTGATATTAGACTCCAATATTGTGAATTTCAGAGAGTATATTTCGAATTTTGCACAGTGAATCACGCGTCGGACAGTGTTATAAGCAAAACGGACTAATATTTGATCAGAAGATATACATAATACACAGCCAAAGACTAGGAAAGTTTACTACTGGGTGTGATCAACAAGTCTGTGATTTTTATAGGTATAGATCAGCACGAATAGGACCTAATCCTCTGCCATGCCATCCAGGTCGAGTAGCCCCAGCGCATCTCGATGCTCATCAGCGAAATGTTCATTCCCATTCTGTTTCAAGGTCCTTTGAGTAGCAGAGTCAGTATCCGAGTCAAAACAGCACCATGCACACCAGCGAAACTTACTGTACAGCTTCGTAAATGTCAGCCATCATGCAGTGAAACTTTCCTGGTGCATCCCTCTTCAAGTCCTCGAGGAACCTGACGTGAAACACGTATGTCTCGCTGAATTGATTCCCTGTAAAGTTGAACTTCCCTGGTGAACCAAGCGTCTTCCAGAAAAGGGCCGCATAGACCTTGAAAACGAGTAAATACAGCACAAAGCTCAGTAGAAAGGACCATACCGCTGTCGCCACGAGTGCCAGTAATGGAATGGGTATTTCAGGACGATTGCCCTTATTGTTTGCCAGTTCGGCAAAGCGCTCAGCAAACTTGACACCGATGGACTTCGCACCGCTGAAGACTCCCTCGTATATGAGAAAGATCAGCAGCTCACCCTGGTAGGGTTTTTTCCCTATGGGCGAGGCATCGTGGTTCAACTGTTGAAGAAGAATGTCAGTTAGAGGCTCGAGATGTAGGATCAATGATGATATGTAGAAGGGAATATGACGAAGAGATATTGAGCGGAGAACAGATGACGATTGCACTTACATCAAACCTCAAGGCATATATATATGCATGCTGCTCCATAAGTTTCTTCGCCTTGACCAAGTTGTTGCCAAGACGAAAGTAGCTATCGATGTTTGCACATGCAGCCACTTTCAGGTCACGGCGCAATAACGGAATGCGTGGCTCCACCTCAAGTAATTAAATATAGTTAAAACAAATGAAAAAATTTGAGACATGCAAAGGACTTACTAAACTAGCAAGGTGAGCAGCATACCGCGCATCAGTTTGAAGACGTTCTTTAATAGCGTGGACGCCACGATTCCCGGCCACTGTTAGCAAAGACTGGAGTGAGACTTGGTTTTTGTCGACAAGCTCAGGATAAGCATCGACGAAGATAATGTAGCCTTTGGCATCGATAATCGCATTCCGCACTACTCCCTGAGTCTCATTGTTTTGATCAAGTAATTTGACGTGTCCCTTCTCTGTTCGAATGAGAGAAGCGATGGTCTGAGCCGATCGGGTCCGTGTGGCAGGTTCAACATCGCTGGAGTAAGGTTCGGAGGACTCGCCACATGCAGTAGTAGTTTCATCGACGGACTCTGAAACAGCATTGTCACAATCGCGCCAGGTTGGAATCTAAAGATAGTGTCAAGTTCAGTAGTATACGGCCTGAGTGCAGTTCAATAGTATGTATGTACTCACCTCTGCAGCTTGCTTTGCATCCCGGGCGGACTGGGATTTGCCACGAGATTGAATAACTTGCTTTGACTTCAAGTTGACATTAATGTTGCTGACGAGCGAAGGGACCTTGAGTCCCCATGACAATCATTGTGTGAGTACATCTGACTCGAACGTTGTACAAACTATCACTAACCTCGTCTGAAAGCATCATGGCAGTGGTCTCAGGTTCCTCGCCCTCACTCTCCTCACAGTCAGCATCAGAATCATTACCGTTTGTGATGTCCTCCTCAGGCTGATCATCATCAGAGTCCAATAACGCTGAGACGTCGCGCATGGCGTATGTGCGACAGAGTTTGCTAGGGCGATAATTGGCTGTCACGTGTACACGGTCACATGAGTAAGATTTCCAACTGAGACGTCATGACTAACCTCGAGGCTTGTCAGGTTGCAAGTCCGCACTGCCACCATCAGATTCATCGCCGCTATCCTCCTCCAAGTCGTCTGCAAAGGTACGCTGATGCTCTATCGCGCGTACCATTACTAACGTTAGTACTGATTCCTATGTTTCATATAGACTCTTAGTGACGCACTCAGTTTGGAAGATACTAAATTCTTCACTGAGCTGTCACTGCGAGTGGTTCCAGTCCGAGTCGCGGCAGCCTCTTTTGGCACAGGTGGATCTGTTTTTGGGCGCGGCACTTTACCTGATACAAGGTGAGTATTTGGCTTATATAGTAGAAAAAAACATGGTGACCGGTGCTGATCTTAAGTTTTGCTTTGACTGGTTTGGCAACAGCTGCTGGTGGGCCCTGCGGGGATGCCTCAAGACGAGTGACTTTCCTTGCTGACTTATTAGGCATCCAAACTCAAGTCGGAGGTGAGCATCAGTTTTTCTATGAAGACTCCGGCATACTTACCTGCATTTTCCATAGCCTTTTTCTTTGCATTTCGTGGCTCTATTGAAGCCCAGTGAGTCTTAAAGACGGTGAGCTGTCAGAGTCACTCACCACGAGAATTAAGAGGCGCTGACATTGTATATAGCCTGGGATTGAAAGGATGAGAAGCTAACGACTCGAGGAATGTTGGAAGGAATGTTTAAGGTCGAAAGAGCGAGGAAAAAGAGTTGAGGGCACCGTTAAAATTTTCAAGGGGCGTTGACAGCGGAGGCAGTCTATTTGGTGAGCTCAATTCAAGGGTTCAAATAAGCTGACACCAAGTTGTTACCTCAAGTTTTCGCGTGTAACGTTGGTCGGGTGTTGCTTTGGCACCGTTGGTCGGGTGCTGCTTTGGCACTCCCTCTATACTACTTCTCGAGTCGACTGGCACGACCTCAGGGAGTTTGCGTGCATACCCCCTCTCCTACACTTCTCTCGACTGCGGGCTGAAGAGGTCGCAGTGCAACTGCGCATTCAATGAATTGGAAATATCAACGGAGGCACTTCATTTCAAGGTGCGTTCAATTCAAACCGGGTTCAATTGAGGTGACATTTGCCTAGACCCTAGAAAGTTTTCGCGTGTAACGTTGGTCGGGCGCTGCCTTGGCACTCTCTCTATACTTCTCTCAACTGGCCCAACTTCAGGAAGTTTTCGCGTGTAGCGTTGGTCGGGTGCTGCTTTGGCACACTCTATACTTATACTTCTCTCGACTGCCTGGACAATGACCGCCTCACAGTTACTGTGCATTGCAGTACAACTGCCACGCGTGAGTCAATGTATTTGAAATCTCAACGGAGGCAGTTCATTTCAAGGTGGGTTCACTTCAAACCGGGTTTAATTGAGCTGACATTTGCCTCTGACCCTAGGAAGTTTTCGCGTGTAACGTTGGTCAGGCACTGCTTCTCTATACTTCTCTCAACTGGCCCAACTTCAGGAAGTTTTCGCGTGTAGCGTTGGTCGGGTGCTGCTTTATACTTCTCTCAACTGGCCCAACTTCACTGGCAGGAAGTTTTCGCGTGTAACGTTGGTCGGGCGCTGATTTACCCCCTCTACACAAGTTCTCTCGACATTCTTCCACAACTATGTCCACTCGATGCCCTGCTTGTTCCCGCGACAATTTCACTGTTACTGGTCTGAGTCAACATCTTGCCAAGAGCCGCAACCCACATTGTCGAGCACTGTACCATCAGTCGCGCTCCCAAGTACCTACCAGCGAACCACAATTCGAGCCTGACGAGTCGACTTGGCCTGACTTGGATCTTGATGGAGGATATGAAGAGGACGAGCCTGAGGATGAGTTAGCCCAGTGGGCTCAGGAGCAATCTGGTGGTAGTGAGGATGAGGATGTAGACGATGAAGGGTGGAATTTCGAACCTGAATGGGAGCCTCCCGTCGCAGAGCAAGATGAGCATGATGACATGGATGCCATCGAAGATTTGGCTGATGATGATGAAGCTTTCCGAGAAGATCAATGCCGTGCTCACCAGGATATTCAAGCACGCGCACAAGGGCAGCATGGTTGTGTGGTCGTGCCCTACCCAGATCTGCGTGCTGGCCAACAAATAACTAACTGTCGTGCTGCGAACATGGAGTATGGGGCGCACCTTGCCAATGCGGAGGAGAATTTGTATCACCCTTAGTGATGTGCAAGGCCCGGCTTGAAGCCCTGGGCCGGCCCAAGCTGGGCCCAAATAGGCCGGGCCTAGCCCAGGCCTAAGTCACGGCCTGAGCAGGGCTTAGGCCTGGGCTTGAATTTAGAAAAGCCTAAGCCGGCGGCCCAAGCCGCGGCTTTGGTACATAGAGTATATGACACCTTGTCACGTCAGTGGTCATGCCCCACAAGTATGTGTTTGGCATTTTCTCATTACTGACTCTTACTATGACGCGATTCTAGAACTCGTAAAGGCGCAGCAGGATCTAACAGGTAAGTCTCATCTCAGTATCTTGGTCAGAACTCTTTATTGACGACGTATGTACCTAACAGGTAAGTCTCCTACGTCGCATCAGTACGGCTACTCGAAGTGTAAAGTAAAAGCTAACTCACGTCTCAGTATCTTGGTCAGAACTGAGACGCTCGGGTGGCTGGATGCTGCCTTTTATACGGTAAGTCCTTTTCTAATCTATATTGAAACGAAACATTGATACTTGGAAGATTTCGGCCCCAACGTCACATCTCTCGTCCCTGCGCCTCTTTTCCCTTGCGCTCGGACGATCTATTCACCATGTCGTTCCTCGCCTTCGGTCTCATCGGCAACGTTCGACTCGGAGGGTTTGGACGTCGACAGCGATTCCTCTCAACTTCAACTACATACGCACGTCTGATCTCCTTTCGTCCTGGGATGAGCGACGCTCGACGGAGACTTCAATGGGCGTCATCTCGCGTCACCACATTGCAAGAAGTCGTCGCGTATTCATTATTTGGTATCTTCAGTGTCCATGTCCACCTACAGACATCACCATCCTCGACTGGGTCGGACAACCTTCCGAGTTCAACAGCTGTCTTCCGGCCTATATCACTTCTTACACCACTCCTCCACACACCCTTCCATCCCTGTCCGAACGTTCTCCTCCTTGTCTTCTTCCCTTCACCTGCTCTCGTCCATCGTCCGTATTCGTCTGAGCCACGTCAGCAGTTGCTGACGTGTGCTGGGCGTTTGCGCATGGTGTTCGTGGTGTTGGGAACAGCATGGTGGAGCTCGGACATCGGTTTGGGCCGCGGCTTGCATGGGCCTAAGCCCCGGCTTTGGGCCGGCTTGGGCTCACGGCTCAGGCTTGAAATCTGGTGAGCCTAAGCCCCCCCCAGGCCGAGCCTAAGCCGGGGCTTTGAGCCCAAGCCGGGCCGGAACATCACTAATCACCCTTTTGCATCCAAGATGGATTGGGAGGTTGCAAGATGGGCTAAGCTTCGTGGAGTGAGTTCGACGGCATTGTCAGACCTGCTTGCAATCGAGGGGGTAAGTCAGATGCCATTAATTCTGAAAGTCTATGTAATTAACTTCAATTCTCAGGTCAGTGAACACTTGTCGCTCTCATTCAAGAATGCAAACGAGTTGAATGCCATTGTCAACCATGAGCTTCCAACAGGCCGTCCAAAGTTCAAACGCGAGCAGATCATTGTCGCTGGAGAAGCCTTTGACGTCTATTACCGTGATGTGATCGAATGTGTCAAGTCATTGTATGGTGATCCTGACTTTGCAAATTATCTTGCTTTTGCCCCTGAGCGGCATTATTCTGACGAAGACGAGACAATTCGTCTCTTCCATGATATGCACACTGGCAAATGGTGGTGGAATACGCAGGTACGAAGAACTGATTATGTCCATATGAGATATGATACTTACAATACTTTAGAAAAAACTCGACCAACACAGTCCAGGCGGCACCATTATTCCCATCATTATCTCATCCGACAAAACACAAGTAACGTTGTTTCGCAACAAGTCCGTCTATCCCGTCTATCTCACCATTGGCAACATCCCGAAGGAAATACGACGCAAACCTTCGCGTGGTGCGCATATACTCCTAGCTTATTTGCCATGCACACGGCTTGAGCATATCACCAACAAAGCTTCACGTCGCCGAACTTTGGCAAACCTCTATCACGCATGCTTAAGCCGTGTTCTCGCTCCACTGAAATCTATAGAACTAGAAGGGCTTCGTATGGCTAGTGGGGATGGCGTCCTTCGCCATTGCCACCTATTATTTGCCAGCTTCATTGGTGACTACCCAGAACAACTTCTCGCTGCTGGGATCAAGTTTGGAGAGTGTCCGAAATGTGACATGGACATTGACGAAACAGGTAGCAACACAGCTCCTTTTCACTTACGAAACCTGGGCAAGGTGCTAGATGCCCTCGCTACTCTCGGTGAAGGGAGTCTATCCTTTGTTCGCGCTTGCTCGGAAGCAGGCATCAAGCCTATCGTCCATCCTTTCTGGGAAGACCTCCCGTTCACCAATATATTCCGTGCAATCACGCCAGACGTGTTGCACCAATTATATCAAGGCTTGATAAAGCATCTCTTAGGTTGGTTGTCGGCTGCTTGTGGAGCAGCGGAACTTGATGCTCGTTGTCGTCGTCTTCCTCCCAATCACCATATACATCTGTTCAGCAAGGGCATCACTAGCTTGTCGCGTCTAAGTGGAACTGAACACGCACAAATCTGCCGTTTTCTCCTCGGTATCGTGATTGGGATCCGTCTGCCCAACAATCTAAACGCAGGCCGTCTTCTACGAGCAGTGCGGGGCCTACTTGACTTCCTCTATTTAGCTCAATATCCATGCCATAGCTCCGAGACTCTACAGCTGCTGGATGACACACTCGATCTTTTCCACGACAATAAGGACATTTTCATTGAACTCGGTGTCCGTTCGAATTTCAATCTACCCAAACTTCACGCCACTCGCCACTACTCTGCCATGATTATGATGTTGGGTACGACAGATAATTATAATACTGAGTACACCGAACGACTTCACATTGATTTTGTGAAGGACGCTTACCGTGCTACGAATCACAAAGATGAATTTGTGCAGATGACACGCTGGCTCGAGCGGAAGGAGAAGATTATGCGCCATGACAAGTATGTCAACTGGCGACATGCTGGTGTTGAGGAGACCGAGCCTTACCATTCGCGCCCCCCTGATATGTCTTTTCGTCGGCTTCAAACTATGACGAAGCATCCTAGTGCAAAGGCCGTCAGTATAGACAAGCTCGTCGAGGAGTATGGCGCTACCTATTTTCGTGAAGCACTCGCACGCTATATCACCCAACTCAGCCATGCCAATGATCCTATCCCCCTCCGTAGTCAAACACTGGATGCGTTAGCACGGGACATCCATTTCCCGTTCCGAACTCTTTCCGTTTTTCACAAGATTAAGTGGCTCTCGGTAGATGCTCGTGGTCACGGCGATGCAACAGCCACGTTGGACTCAGTGCATGCGAGACCACAACGGAGTTCAGATTCTGGTCTGCGGCCTCGCCGTTCGGATACGGCTCTGGTGAATATTGGTGGGAATCCAGATGTTGTTAATGGAGGTATAGAAGGTACGTTTAGCCACCACTATTTGCTAAGGATAGAGTTACTCACAGTTGTCTGAATCTAGGAGTCCGTGTCGGGCAAGTACGAGTCGTTTTCTTGTTACCTTCAAAAATGTTGCCACTCCTGTTTCCGCCAACAGTTGAGGTTCCCAACCACTTGGCTTATATCGAGTGGTTCACGCCATTTCCTTCGGCTCCGGATCGACACCACGGACTTTACAAGCTCTCGCGAGCCTTGCATGGTGGTGAAAAAAATAGCAAGTATCGTGCCGTTGGCAAATATTGTACGTAGCATCCATCTTATACCGAATTTTCACATACTTCAGTCAATTTCCCATGTAGAACCAGTGCCCCGGATGTGCCAAAACCCTGTAGAATCATGGCCAGCCAGTCCCCGGCCGGTCTATGTAGAATACATGCTGGCCGGCCTTGTATAGTAGTAGTCCACATGTATAATACACTACCATACTATTGTAAAAGCATGACCAGCCAGTAGATGTAAGACAACTGCCGGCTGTAGGTATACCAATATCAAGGCTTGCTGGTGTATTAGGATGCTGACTGTTTCACATCTATATTTGTAACTGGCCAGCCTTTCTTCTACATAGGCAGACGTGGGGTGGCCCAATATGTGGGATTAAGATTATACTGGCCAACCATATCTCTACCTCAGTAGAAACCAGGCTGGCCAGTATGTAGGTCTTAATCTAGCAAACCGGCCGCCCTGCATCTACCTATGTATGGGTAAGGCTAGCCAGTTTGTATGTTTTGAACTAGCATACTGGCCGTCCTGCATTTACTTATGTAGGGGCCAGGCTGGCCTGTTTGCAGGTATTAAACTAGCATACCGGTCGTCCTGCATTTACCTATGTAGGAGCCAGGCTGGCCTGTTTGCAGGTATTAAACTAGCATACCGGCCGTCCTGCATTTACCTATGTAGGAGCCAGGCTGGCCTGTTTGCAGGTATTAAACTAGCATACCGGCCGTCCTGCATTTACCTATGTAGGAGTCAGGCTGGCCAATATATATGTACATAGAGCGAGGAAAGCCAGTTTATACTCAAGTCATAACTTATCACCAGGCAGTGCGAGAGTCTAGACAAGCATATGTAATTACTGTACAAGATTGACTAGCAATGAAGACAATGGAGGATACAAGATCATATCTTCTGGGATCTCTTAGAGGGTTGCCTCGCCCTACCTGATCTACGAACCACAGGCTCAGTCCTAGGCTTCTTGGACTTACTTGATGAAGCATGGTTAATTTTTCTCTTCCTCCCTTTCTGCACCACCTCTTCAACCTCCTGCTCCTGCTGTTCTTCTCCCCCAACTACATTCTCCTCTGACTCAACATCCTTCTCCTCAACCTCATGCCTTTCCTTCTCTACCACCATCCTCATCTCCTCATCCTCAACCTCGTCACTGAGTCCCTCTTTGTTCAGCCTCTCAATCTGACCAACAACTGAGAATAAGACTTCCCGGACAGCCTCATCCAGAGCGACCAAGAACTGTAGATCAATAGCAGAATGAGGTAGGTAGAAAGGGGTATTGGGATCAGCCTCGTCTTCCTCATACTCTATCACACGCTTAGACTCCCTATAGAGGAGCCCAATTCCTAGTATTACTGGCATTGCCGATGATGGCCCTGAGATTGGACAGGTCTGTAGCTTGTTTAAGCTGGCCATCAATGTCACATATGAGGTGTGAATGTCCTCGGAAAGATAATTTTCGCTCCAAGACCAGTCAGCCCAGGTAGGCAAATCTTGGTGTCGCTCTGAAATTGGCTGTTGGACATATAAGCCATAAAATTGAAAACAGCACCAAGTGACACTAACATTCTGTTTGGCTAATATTGCCAGGTCCCTAGTGGTGTCCACAAGCTCCAAGTAGTTTTCATTCTTGCTAAGGGTTTCTAAAAATGTGTATCGGTCATTGATGGCAACATCATCTGGTGTTGTCTCATGAGCGGCCGGCTGTGTTGTACGTTCTGTGAAATGAGAGGCAAATGGAGCCGGCCGGCCTTGATCTTCTTCATCTAAGTCTAGGGTGCTCACTACTTTCGTCTTGGACTTCCCAGTGACCCGAATATCAGCATCCTTGGCCTTAATAAAGACAACTAGCTTCTGATTTGTAGCAGAACGTCGTTCCCAATGCATCCATAGACGATTTACCTCCTCTGTCTTCATATGAGAAGGGTCTTTGACCACAAATCCTGTGGGAACTGAACCAGGTTCCAAATAATTGGACGGGCTGGCAGTTATCACGCCCCAAGGTACAGGTCTAGAGCCACCTGTGCAGACTTCTACAAACCATTGAGTCAATCAAATGTCATGCACATATTGAAGATGTTAGATCTTACTATATGAAGTATGAAAGATACTTCTAATCAATTCGTGTTGGCCCTTGAGGCCAATACCATCACGAAGAGGAAGTTTTGCATACCCCTCATCATCTACTATGATTTCAGGTAAGACAGGTCCATCCTCACAGTCTGAAGCCGCATGGTCTGAATCCTCTGAAGGGTCTATCAATTTAATAGTCAGTGAGCATGATATTTAAAATCAAATGAAACACGTACAAAATTCAGTCTTAGACCATTCTCCAAAGGATTCAAATCCATTTGCAGCCCACTCCTTGATACCACTCGAGCTCACAGAAAATTTTTTCTTGGCATTCTGAGGCATAGTTTCGTGTCTATAGTAGTTTAGTTAGTCTTGAGATTTCCATGTTGATTTGATGACTTACAGACTGACGGACAATGTCTGACTAGCTTTTTTCTTATGACTAACAAGCATTACTATGCGACAACCCATGGTGCGCCGAATTTGCTCTGCAAAATCTTCCAGAGTTTTCTTGAGGTTATTCTTACGATATCTCAAGCCAAAGTGTTAGACTGGAATAACTGTAGATTTGAAGTAAAACTTACATTGCCTGAGTTTCTTCTGGCGCCCCCTCCTCATTCCATTTCTTCATGGCAAACTTGACCTCCTGCTGTTGTGAAGGTGTCATGTTGTTGAACCACTCCCTGGCATTCCCAGTGCGGTACTTGATTGAATACTCCAAGCCTTTACTCTGTTGTTGGGCCTTGTCATATGAGTCGATCTCCTGCTTAAATAATTTCTGTGCTACATCCCACTCAGACAGGGGTTTCTTATAGAAAGATGGTTCTCTTGGGCGACTCGCTGCCTCACGTTCGTCTGCCTCTTCCTTGTCTTTGAGACTTTTGGCATAGTATTCTTTTATTGCCTGTAGGTAACATTTATGTATATCATCAGACAACTAAATACATGTACAGTATAAGAATTTTGTGACCTTTTTCAAGGAAGTAGGCAAGGCAATGGGTTCCTCTTGCTCGTCTTGAGCAGCTAGTATGGCCCTCCGAATCTTCCTCACCACAGGCTTTCCAACAGATGAGGAACCTGCAGCAAAAATGGCCTTAGAGTGAAGGTCGAGAATTGGCTTAAAGGCAATAGACCAGTCGGTAGACATCGTAATTGATTCAAGATAAAAATTGCAGGTAGGCTGGTACAGGCGGTAGGAGGGTGGCTAGCCGAAATTAATTTGAACACCCATGTTTATCAACAATAACGTGTGACTTTTCATAAGTCACACGTTATTGTTGATAAACATGGGTGTTCAAATTAATTTCGGCTAGCCACCCTCCTACCGCCTGTACCAGCCTACCTGCAATTTTTATCTTGAATCAATTATCAAATTGGATATATTGAGATGGTCAAATTCACATCAAGTAACAAGATTAAAGGCACATCATACTTCCATTGAGTGGAGTTAGACAGTGTAGATAATAGACAAATTCACATCAGGTAAAAAGATCCAAAACACGTTATACTTCCATTGAGCGGTGAGGGTATCTAATCAAGTAAGATGAAGAAAAATGAAACATGAAGGGATGTATGAAAAAGCTAAGACAAAATAATTGTATCCTAATCCTCATCCTCATCAGGGACACTAGGCATGGGCCTCAAGACAACCGAAATCCAGCAGGAGCCAGGTCTTTTGCCTGGCAAAAGGATCCTGGAATGAGGTGGTTGTGAGAATACATACTTTTTCCTACATTGGCCATTCTTGCATTCAAAGATGTAATCTTTGTGCATGTTGACAGAACACCAGGCGTTACTCCACCCACACTGTGGGCACTGGACCGGCAGGTACTGACCCCAGGGGCGAAGTTGGGAATGCATCCAGGCGAACTTGGTAACGGCCAACGAACCTGAGTTGTCAGGCATCAGCAAGAACACGTCAGTGTGGCGCCCAAGTTTGTAGGACTGGCCCAACATGTCAGGGAAGACGATGTGAATGGGCAAACACTCGATGATGACCAGCTCCGCGAATGCGAGCAAAAGGTGGGTGGCGAAACTCGGCTGAAAACGAACAGCATTAAAGCCAATAGTGGCTGTGATGCGATGACTGTTAGGGTTAGTTAGTATTTGCAAAGATAAGATCAAATGGACTTACTCTATGACCGCCTGTTGCAAGCCTGAAAAGGAAGTGACGTTGTTGATGAGCGCGCCACACGAAAACAGCCATAAGTATGATTCCGCGGCACCATGAATCAGGGGATGCCAAGGTGAAAGCAGAACATCGAGAACCTTTGGTGTCAAATGAGCAAATACAATGTTAGTCAAAAAAATGCCACTTACAGAGTGAACGCGTGCCGAAACGTATGACTTCTTGTTGCCCTCGTACCCAATAAATGGATCTCCATGCTCGTTGTCGGTGTGGTTAGTGATGGCGACGACGACACGAGCCCAGTTGGAGCTCATCAGCGACTGGATGATGGCAGTCGCCTGCAACCGGTACTCGTCGATCTTTGAGGCATTGCCGATGTCGAACACGATGGACCGAAATTCAAACCCTCCGCTGGGGAAGTATGGCCGAAGGAATTCGGAGGCCAGTTCGAAACAGCCGCCGGTGACGTCGTGGTCGACGAGGACGAGATGGAGCATGAGCGTGGGTGCCGAAGACAGTTGGGAATGGAGTGAAACCTCCAACGTAGCACGAATTTGGAGGAATGAAGGAAGGAGCGGTTGCCCCTTCCTGTAAAAACTCTATAAAATGAAGTGAATGTTAGTTAGCATGAAATAAACGAAAAAACTTACAAAATAGGGCGACTGAGATGCGCGCCCGTGTCGTTCCATGCCAACATGGCAAGATATGCAGACGAACGTGACGTCATCGGCCTGCACCGCGTGTGCACTGGCAGGCGGGATGTTCATGCAGTTTGAACACATCACCCGCGGACAGGTGCTGCAGAGGAAGAGGCAATCTTCCCCTACAGAACCGTCTCTGCAGATGAGACAAAACTGCAAATAAAGACGCGTGTTAATGCAAATAGTAGGTAACTAATCACTTACCTCGTTGTGTTCAGACGGCTCTCTCACATTCAGCTCACCCGGCGCAGTGACCGCTCCAGTAGATGCCGGCAACGACAAGGCAATTCGTGGCGCGGTGCCACCGGTGGACTTCTTGCAGGTTTGTTTAGACTTCACCATGGTGAAGAGAGACTATTATAGATATATTCAAATTAGTAGATGACACGGCAAATAGCACTTACAGTTATGTAGTTCAAACAGATGCAAAGAGAGGAGAGCGCCGGCTGAATGTACTTAGAAAGAAATGAACAAGTTTGAACGTTGGTTGATTGTGACAAACAGATCCAAATAGTCACGTGATTATCAACAATGAACTCAACAGCGTCATAATATTGGCTAATCCACAATTCAACGCGTCGCGTGTCAAAAATCCACTCAACACGTGCCGGCGCGCCGGCACGTGTTGAATTTGTGGATTTTTGACACGCGACGCGTTGAATTGTGGATTAGCCAATATTATGACGCTGTTGAGTTCATTGTTGATAATCACGTGACTATTTACAAACAATAACAAACTGACACGTGAATATGAACAACAACAATCAGTTCTCACGGTTCAATCTCTTCTTTCGTCTTACCTTCATCATTCTCCTTCATCCTTTATTTCTGCCAGTGCCGTTACTTCAGGGCGACTTCCGGTGTACTCCTTTGGGTTCTTGCAGACTGCAGCTGCAAGAATTCAAAGGTACTACCCTACAGTCGCCCTTCAAACATAGTAAGTTCAACTTTGGTGGTGCGCCTACTTACTAACTGTTTTCATTTACATATACTCTCTTTCCCTTGAGGTTTCTCAAGGTAAGTACTTAATTGCTCACACCCGCTTGCTAATGTCTGTTGTACTTAGGATTTTGGAGACTTTGGATGGCGCAGTGACAGCCACTCCTCCCTTTGAGCGCCCTCCTGGCAGTTCCCTAACGTAAGTCCTTCTTTTCCCGCGTCTGCTTGCTAATGTTTGTTCTATTTAGGATTATACTTGCGAATTTCGGGACTTTGGATGGCAGTTAGAGCCACTCCTCCCTTTGAGCGCCCTCCAGTTCCCAACGTAAGTCCTTCCTCTCTCATGTCCGTTTGCTAACGTTTGTTCTATTTAGTATTATACTTACGAATTTCAGGACTTTGGATGGCGCAGTTAGAGCCACTCCTCCCTTTGAGCGCCTTCCAGTTCCTTAAACGTAAGTCCTTCTTCTCTCGCGTCCGTTTGCTAATGTCTGTTCTATTTAGTATTCTGCTTATTGGAACTGGGGGTTGCGCAGTGCATGCCACTTGTCAGTGGCTCCTGCTTCTTGAAATTGGCGGTAGCGCAGTGCATGCCACTTGTTAGTGGCTCCTGCTTATTGGGACTGGGGCTCAGCGCAGTGCATGCCACTTGTCAGTGGCTCCTGCTTCTTGGAATTGGCGGTAGCGCAGTGCATGCCACTTGTTAGTGGCTCCTGCTTATTGGGACTGGGGCTCAGCGCAGTGCATGCCACTTGTCAGTGGCTCCTGCTTCTTGGAATTGGCGGTATCGCAGTGCATGCCACTTGTTAGTGGCTCCTGCTTATTGGGACTGGGGCTCAGCGCAGTGCATGCCACTTGTCAGTGGCTCCTGCTTCTTGGAATTGGCGGTATCGAAGTGCATGCCACTTGTCAGTGGCTCCTGCTCCGACTTTTTAATAGCCTGCTCCAACTTTTTAATGGTGGTAAGCGCTCAATTCCTGATGACCTTAACTGATCTGTTTTGTTCTCTAGACTGCTGAACCTGCCGGTACTTTTGTGTGACAAGTGCTCTCTAGTTAAGTGTTAATCTTGTCTTAAATTTCGGTCTAACATTTCTACAGGACAAATTTGTATTGTATTATATATATATTTGCTACATACATTTTCACCTGGAGTGTTGAGGCTTTGGTGAGGAGGGCCCCCTCATTGAAGTCTCGCCTCCCCTTTTGTATTTGTTACTTTATTTGTTTGCTTACTTGTAGTAAAATTTATTGTCACTCGTACTTTGTATTTGAAAATGTATGTTGATGGATGCACTTTATTTGCTGCCGGCTGAAAAGGTCACGTGACCGTGTGTATATTAGCAAAGAGCCTTATTAAGAAAGCAAGCGCAAAAGCACAGTAGTGTATAATAATCAAACGCTGCACAGACCAAAGCAACTATTATCTACTACATGTCTTAGATAGATAATGTGTTATGTAGATCTCAATTCTGCCTTGATGCGGCTCACCATTGACATGCTGAAGGACGCTATCATTGATTATTGTCTGCCAGTCAAAATATACTATTGGCATAGGCAGATGGTGGCAGAACACTAGGACAAGTAGCCATGACGCCATATGATACAAACTTCCCTTCCCGGTCAGAAGGTTGATTCTTCTTTGAAATTGCCTTCTGACCACAGAGGGGAGTCATCATATGGCGTCATTGTCACCATCTGCCTGGGCTGCTAGCATATTTTGGACTGACGGACATTCTCAATACCCTACAGGCCGCTTAGAGGCTAGCCCGCCCTCAAAACTGTTCGTGTTAAGAGTTCTGCCTCAGAGGTAATACTTAGTTAGCTACACCTATACTGTAGGGTATTGAGAATGTTTTCTTCGGTTAACAAAGAAAACATTTTCAATACCCTACAGTATAGGTGTAGCTAACTAAGTATTACCTCTAAGGCAAAACTCTTAACACGAACAGTTTTGAGGGCGGGCTAGCCAGTATATGCCTCAGAGGTATCTCCAAACTGTTCGTGTTAAGAGTTCTGCCTCAGAGGTAATACTTCGTTAGCTACACCTATACTGTAGGGTATTGAAAATGTTTTCTTTGTTAACCGAAGAAAACATTCTCAATACCCTGCAGTATAGGTGTAGCCAACTTACCTCTGAGGCAGAACTCTTAACACGAACAGTTTTGAGGGCGGGCTAGCCTCTAAGTGGCCTGCAGGGTTTCTCAATACCCTGCAGTATAGGTGTAGCTAACTTACCTCTGAGGCATATACTGTAGGGTATTGAAGATGTTTTCTTTGTTAACCGAAGAAAACATTCTCAATACCCTACAGGCCACTTAGAGGCTAGCCCGCCCTCAAAACTGTTCGTGTTAAGAGTTCTGCCTCAGAGGTAAGTTGGCTACACCTATACTGCAGGGTATTGAGAATGTTTTCTTCGGTTAACAAAGAAAACATTTTCAATACCCTACAGTATAGGTGTAGCTAACGAAGTATTACCTCTGAGGCAGAACTCTTAACACGAACAGTTTTGAGGGCGGGCTAGCCAGTATATGCCTCAGAGGTAACCTCAGAGGTATCTCCCCTCCATGGTCAGAAGGGAAGAGTCAGCCTTCTGATGGTGCAGGGCAGTTTGTATTATATGGCATCATTGCTACTTGTCCTGGTGTCCTCCGGATGCCAATTTACTATTATACACTACTGTTTTTGTGATTGCATTCTTAATAAGTGAGTCCTTGCTGTCTCTCAAGGTGTTGAACTCCAGCTGGAAGTGTCTCCTGTTATTTGAGACAGGGATCCCACAGTGTAGTCCCAGATTCAGAATATCATTCATTCTTCTGTGGTAGTCTGCCAATATTAGTCTTCACTCTTCCAGCATCTGAGCGAGTTATTACAGTACTAATTATGTCACAATCTGGGCAAGACTTCATTTAATCAGTCTTCCATCAGTAGATTCCATTCATATATCCAAATTTGATCGCGGGACAATTTTTTCGGAATCATTTCATATAAGTTAAATTGAGTCTTGATCCGAACGAGCTGGTTGAAAATTTTCCTTGCTCACCATGGACCAACAAATGAGTCAATCAATCAAGCTGAGAGCAGCTCTGACCACAAGGATCAAGGAAATTATGGGAAAATCATCAGCAACAGGGATCTTCAGAGGGGGGATATTGCAAACTCACCTTCTACACAAAGCAAGGTGAGAGGTTATATTTAGGGCCTTATTTGATCCGCTCTATTAAATGGTCTCACTTAAGATTAAGAATTGGACATGAGCTAGACAGTTGCTTAGCAACACGTGATGTCAACTTCCATGCTTCTGCGTCAATCTCAGAATATGAGATCAATCGAGCTGCACTGACAGTTGCCCATGCAATGGTAAATCCTTGTGAGTTGTTTCACTCTGCAAGATATCACCTGGTTTTAAATTCACATCATTTGCAGATTATGTGGATTGGGATGTTGACAGATTTGCCGAAATGGCCAAAGTCTCTACACCTAAATCTGATGGTCCCCTCGCTAATACCAATCAGCTACCAAAGTACTTTTCTGCAGCTATGATCGGTAAAATTTCAGTACCAGCTACTATTGTGGACAGGCAAGGTAAAATTTTAACAATTTACTTGCCAAATATTCTGTCTTCTTCTCGGGTTGTATGTTCATTCTTCCTTGGGAATTCCCCTCATCAATTGATCAATTAAATTAGGAATATGTGAACTCAGCCACTAAGGGTTTACGGACTTTACTTCTTGAAACAATTACGTCCTCCACCCAACAGTCTTGGCGATCTCAAGGCTTTGTTGTCCCAGAGGGGGGTGGAGAATTTGGAGCAGGCAGAGTCACAGTATCACCAGCATATTTTATGCAAAGACACGAGGTATAGGCCAAATTTAGTGGTTGTTTAGCTACTTTTGACTTTGTTTGATTTCATTTGCAGAGACTGGAAGACCCAATGGTTACCTCGGCTTCCTATAAGTCTGTGGAAGTCCAAGAGTGGCTAGCTGCTTTATCAGCTACTGAATCTTTCTGGAATGCCATTACCGCTGTATCGGCTCCAGATCTATTCGAAGCAGGCACCTTGGCAATCACTCGTATTATTGAGGAACTTCAAGGTTCTGATAGAACATCACCACCCATCTGTGATTGGCCCTCGATCTTCTCAGGATTGGAAATAATTGCAAATCGTACAACTTTATCACACAGAGATTCTGGTGGCGCACCTTCTCTTTTTGATCTTCTGATTAGTTTAGGCAGTGGCCATGAGGCTAAGTTGACATTAGCAGATGTTGGGGCCGAACTGGATTATTACCCTGGGACAATGGTCTTCATTTCCGGGAAGGTTTTACAACATTCTATTGGTCCATGGGGTCCGGGAGAAAGGCTCGTTATTGCCCATTTTATGAGGGATAAAATCCACTCTAGATGCGGGGTATCCAGACCCCCCTTTCCAACACAGGCCTATTTTTTGCAGATGGTGGGGCAGCAGGATAGTTATTTGTTGTGACAAGTAGATGATAAGAAAGGAGTGGTTCTTGGAGGAGGAGGGGTGGAATGGGACAAATCAAGTGTTTGACAGTATACCTACTAGATTAGTTGATGTGATCTAGTGATTCCTATGAATGGTTTCAACTATCAAAAATAGAATGTTGATAATATCAATTTTTCCCCCCACACGTAACCCTATGTCTCCCAAGAAAAAAACTCGACTCAAGGCAGCTACATTTTCCTTCCAAGGAAGAGGTCGTTTGTCTAAAGGCAAGGACCTTGATGTTGCCTATGTGTCTCATAAACAAGTCATTGGAAAGAGAAGGAAGCCAACCTGGGTGGAATCATACGCTGATAGCCTTTATGACACTGCCCCAACACCATCTCCATCCTCCAGCCCTCGTAAACGTATTAGAGAAGACACTCAAGGGTTGCAAAACAGTCATGAAGATTTTGATAGACAAACCCTTGGTGACTTTGTTTCCTATGTAGAGAACTCACAAAGAAAAACCAAGGCAAGCATAGTGATTCAGTGTCTTTTAATGATGTACTAAATAGAGATTATTACGACCAGACACAAAATGACTTCATCCAAGAATATCTGCCTTTCCGAGACTTGTACTTGGATATTCTCCTTGACTTGGAGAAACCCTCCGATGTATCCCAGTGCCAGTCTTGTCAGATTGGTGAAGGGAAATTCCGCTGTTTGACTTGCAGTGGAGATCAGACATTCTGTCGTTCTTGCATTGTCAATGCTCACCAGTTTTTGCCCTTCCACAAGGTTCAAGAGTGGACTGGGAAATGCTTCAACGACACATCACTTGAAGAATTGGGTTTTATCTGGTATATGGGCCATGGGGGACAACCATGTCCATTTTCTGACGACATGCATACATGGGAGAATATTCCGATGGACGCAGAGGCCGATTTTTCACCAATGGAGACAGTTCATGGTTCAACTATACCAACCAAGTTGACCATTGTACATTCCACTGGAGTGTTTTTGCACAACGTTGTCTGGTGCAGCTGTCCTGGGGTCGATTGTCAGCAGCATTTGCAATTGCTGAAAGCTAAATTATTTCCAGCCAGTACCACTCGACCACAGACTGCCTTTACTTTTGATGTCCTCAATCATTTTCTAATTGATGCACTGGAGTGCAAGACTTCAGCATCCAGCTTCTTTGAAAAAATCCGTCGAATGACCAATAACTGTTTCCCAGATACTGTTCCTGTAAGTCTTATAAGTCTTCTTGGTGAAAGTTAAACTAACAGTACCAATTTGTTTTTCTAGAATCGATATCGAGAACTTATGAGAGTGTCTCGACTGTGGAGAGACTTGATGAGTCGAAAATGGTTTGGCTTTGCCCATAATGATGAGCAGAAACCGGACAAGGGTGATCTGGCTTGGTTTTGCCCTGCTTGTCCACAGCCTGGGATTAACCTACCTCCTGACTGGCAAGCCAGATATGAAAGGCAAGTCATTTATCCATCTCATTCTAAGGAGAGGCGACTCAATTTCTCTACCACACTTGAGAATATCATACTCACTGGCTAGCCCTACACTGCATAGTGTACGAGAGCTCCGGCTGGACTGACTTATGTTCTAATCAAACTGGCCAGCATGGCATAGACTGGATGTAAAACCAGGCCGGCCGGCACATTAAATTGGCTTGCTAGCTTGACACAGATAGCATGCATAACCATGCTGGCCGGTTAAACTGAGGTGCATAGATGTCACTCAAAGACATGCCAGCCAGAGAGTTGGTCTGGAGAGAGACTTCTACTTTTCTTTTTTGCACATTTTTAACCTTATGCTTACCTGTTTGTACAGTTGGCTTGTTTCACAAAGATATGTGGTAGACGGGAACTTCACTGCTCAACATATGGTAATGAGAAAACCACAGTTGGACATTAGTTTGTCAGACGGGCTTGGGTATATGGTGAAAGATCAAGAATACCAGACTCATCTGTCATCGGCTGTAGAAAGTAAAGAGGTGAGTTGGCTCATGACAACCACTTTTCGTTCATGCTTTACTATCTTTGTAGCGGTCTTCTTGCAGCAATCATCATGCAGTAAATGCAGCCAATATCAGCAGGAGCAATCTTCGAGCTACAGGTGTAGGAGCAACTGCTTGTGCTCGACATGG
Organism: Suillus plorans; assembly: GCF_016647745.1. Taxonomy (NCBI): domain Eukaryota; kingdom Fungi; phylum Basidiomycota; class Agaricomycetes; order Boletales; family Suillaceae; genus Suillus; species Suillus plorans. Next base: position 95,520 of record NW_024537513.1, read on the forward strand.
ATGCTTTGTTCCTCATAGTATAGTTGATTTCAGAAGGGCGAAAGGTCTGTGTATGTCCTCCAAATCAACATGTTATGCAAGCTCAGGTAATTTTTAGACACATGAATATCGACTACTCAATATGCAATGCATTGAATTATCATTCAGCTGGTATAGACTCTTCCCTCATCATTTATGATGTGGGGTGTCAGTGGAGCATTAATTTTCTACAGAGAGTAGCCCAGAGCAAGGGCTTGTCTGTACCTGAAAATATGCACATCGTTCCAGCAGTTGGAAAATTCCATCTTAGCGCTCACAAATTAGCTTGCTTTGCAAGGTACAGCCTCAACTTTATTCAAGGGGCTGGACATGTTGATGGGGAGATTTTGGAGACTCTGTGGGCACCATTCAATAAGATCTCCCCAACTGCTCGGTCAATGAGTCAGGCTCACCGTCAAGAAGTTCTTGATGATCATATGCGAGACTCAAACTGGAAAAAAATAGTGGGAATAAGTAAGCCCTCCAAATTTTGCATTTGAACAAGCTTGACAATTGAGCTTCCAGTGAAGACTCTCTTGAAAAAGTACAAACGGGCTCTCAAAGGTGTTGATGACACAAAGTCTCCCTTTGACGAGCTCACTCTGTCTCTGGACCCTGAGAAGATTTCGATATGGAAGATCGATGAGAAAAAGGCCATGGAACAACGTGGAGAGTATCTTGACATCTATCAGTTGCAGATGAACAAAGGTAAGTGAACTCTGTCTAGTTGTGAGGCTGCTATTCTTGTATAGACATCTGATCAGTATTTGTATCTAGCTCCAACTATGGCAGAGATTAGACTCAAATTAACTGAGTCTGAGAATACCGACACTAGCAAACCTGGGACAGTCTCTTGGCTCATTACTGGCATCAATCTGGAGGATTTACAGTATGTAACCAATAAAAATAGAGAAACCGTTTGACATAGTACTATTTTAGGGATGGACTAAGGGCAGATATTCGACAACTTCCTACTGATGCAACCCCAGGACAGAAAGTTTCTATAGAAGAGAAGCGACAGAGATTGACAGCTAGGATAGCTAAATTTCATGAAACAGCTGATGCCATGACTGCTGGTATGGATCTTGGAACTGCAACAGTGCATTCCGACGATCCTAGATTCTGCTATGCAGGTCATGATGAAAATGGTTGGGGAGAGGTCTCAGATGAAGAGATCTCAGAGTATATTGACGAAGAAATCTTGGCTGAAGAGATGGGTATCTGGATGCCATCATCAGTGCCCTACCAGGATGCATTGGCTCTCGGACTGGGTCCCCTCCAAGCTGAAGAATTAGAACTTCGAAAGGGCCAAGCCAATGACTGCCTCGAAAAGCTTCGAATGGCCCTTGGTCATAAGGCCATCATCTATCGTCAGTATTTTCGAAGTGCTAATTCTACATGGGCTGGGACTAGGTCAAAGCAAGAAGCTCAACGCTGTCAGCTCAAAATTGACAAGTGTGTAAGAAGCTATCAGAGGGCAAGGTCAGCAATGGAAGGTCTAGGCATGGACAAAGCCACCTTGGGGAGTCTTTATCAGCCAATATCGCCTACAGAGCTCAGTATAGACAAAGAGGTGACAGAAGAAAATAGATTTGGACAAGGGTCAGACAGGCTGGCTTGGTTTTGGAGGGGAAATAATGCAAGCCAAGGTCAAGACGATGCCTGGATAGATGAATGTAAGAAAAAATCTTTATCTCTATGATATGTCACTAAAGCTCCAACCGATCTAGTCTACAGGGTGAACTGGTTGAAGGCTAAGGCTAGATGGAATAGATGGCAAGAGGAATTAAGGCTGGTAAGACATGAAATGGGTTGGACCATAAACTGGTTCAAGTACCACCAGAATGAATGGGAGAGAAGGGGTGGCCAAGCCACCAGACCTGGTCATCAAGCCTATGCTTATCAGCAGGTCTTGATGTGGGGAAGATTTGTTGAGGAGGCAGAGAAAAATTTCAATGGATGTCAATTTATACTTTGATCTGGTATACTGTCTTTGCTAGGAAAAATATGACAGGATAATTCTCAATGCTAATGAATGACAAGGTAGCTTAGCTAGCACTAGCTCCACTCTATGTAGTCCACAGCTGGCCGAGATAATTGTATTTAAGATATGGACTGGCCAGATGGTTCCTACAGCATGTATGTACATGGCTGGCCCTTATAAGAGTATATAACTAGCTTATATCTACCCTATGCAGTCCATGTAATTCTGATACCAATAACTGGTTAGCCTTGATTCTACAATAGACAGAATCAAGTCGGCCGGTATGAAATGTTGAAACCAATAACCAGCCAGTCTTGATCATACATGTCGTAGGAACTATCTGACCAGTATACAAATCTGAAACCAATGACTGATCAGCCTTGATTCTACTATTGTACAATTAAACCGAGCAATATTAAAACTAATAACTGGCCAGTCTTGATTCTACATGTTGTAGAATTAAACCGGCCGGGATGCAATGTTGGAATTGAAAACCAGCCAGTCTTGATTCTACTGTTGTAAAATCAAACCGGCCGGAATGCAATGTTGTGATTGAAAACCGGCCAGTCTTGATTCTACTATTGTACAATTAAACCGGCCGGGATGCAATGTTGTGATTGAAAACCGGCCAGTCTTGATTCTACATGTTGTAGAATTAAACCGGCCGGGATGCAATGTTGTGATTGAAAACCGGCCAGTCTTGATTCTACTATTGTACAATTAAACCGGCCAGGATGCAATATTAAAACTGATGACTGGCCAGTCTTGATTCTACATGTTGTACAAGCTATCTGGCCAGTATGAAATTCTGTAACTAATGACTAGTATAGAAATTACAAAACAATAATTAGCTAGTCTTGATTCTACTATTGTACAATTAAACCGAGCAATATTAAAACTAATAACTGGCCAGTCTTGATTCTACATGTTGTAGAATTAAACCGGCCAGGATGCAATGTTGGAACTGATAACTGGCCAGCCTTGTTTCTACTATTGTACAATTAAACCGAGCAATATTAAAACTAATAACTGGCCAGTCTTGATTCTACATGTTGA